>NC_083293.1:6728133-6843133 GCF_963506605.1 Zootoca vivipara | reverse complement strand
GCAGGCTGTAGGCCGCCACGTCCGCGCTCCTTCCCCGGCCCCGGGGGAGGCCGGGCGCCGGCGCCGCCTTCGACCCCCCAAGTCCAGAACCGACGCCTCGGGGCGGACCGCCCCGGGGAGCTCGTCCCTCTCGTCGCGTCGCGCTCCCTTCCGCCGCGCCCGCCTTCGGGCCCGTGGCCAGTCGGCGGCGGCGTTCCCTCTCGCTTCGGCTGGGGCGGCAGCCGGTCAGGGTTCCGTGCCCGCGCGGCTGTCTGTGGAGACACAAGGCTGCCCATGCGGGTCTCGCGGCTCTCCTGCCGGGCGCTCCCAGGCCTTCCGTCCGCGAGGTTGGGCCGTCCTCCCCTCGGTGGTTGGTTCTTCTCCCGACTCCTCGGAGAGGGGAGAGAGAGCCGCCACCTCCTCCTCGGGCCTCGTTCTCCCCGGCGGCAGTACAGCGATCGGGGGTGCGTGGCGTGCGTCGGGTTGGTGGGTTCGGCTCGTTCGGTCGGGCGTGCGCGCGAGAGGGCCGGCTGTGTCGGCTCCCTCGTCGGCGTGCGGCCGCCAGCGCCGCCGCCTTCCCTCGGCCGGCTCCCGTCCCGCCGCCGCCAGGCCCCCCCACCTCGTTCCATCCGACCGCGACCTCAGATCAGACGTGGCGACCCGCTGAATTTAAGCATATTAGTCAGCGGAGGAAAAGAAACTAACCAGGATTCCCCCAGTAACTGCGAGCCCAGCGCCGAATCCCCGCCCCGCGGTGGGGCGCGGGAAATGTGGCGTACAGAAGACCCACTCCCCGGCGACGCTCCGATGGGGGGCCCAAGTCCTTCTGATCGAAGCACAGACCGTGGACGGTGTGAGGCCGGTAGAGGCCCCCGGCGCGCCGGGACCGGGTCTTCTCGGAGTCGGGTTGCTTGGGAATGCAGCCCAAAGCGGGTGGTAAACTCCATCTAAGGCTAAATACCGGCACGAGACCGATAGTCAACAAGTACCATAAGGGAAAGTTGAAAAGAACTTTGAAGAGAGAGTTCAAGAGGGCGTGAAACCGTTGAGAGGTAAACGGGTGGGGTCCGCGCAGTCCGCCCGGAGGATTCAACCCGGCGGGCCCGGCCGGCCGGTTCGGACCGGCGGATCCCCTCGCGGGGAGGGGAGCTCCGGGAGGGGACCGCCGCCCGTCCGGCCCCGGCCCCCGTCGGGCGCATTTCCACCGTGGCGGTGCGCCGCGACCCCCTGCAATGCAGCAACACCTTGGAGCCGTGTGGCTGCGGCCGTGCCATGCCTCGCCCTCGCCCACCCTTCCACCCGCTCTCGCCTGCCTGCCCCTCCCCTCCTCTCCTGCCAAGCAGGGTAGCCGCCGCCGTTGCCAGCCCCAGAAGCACAAGGTGGTCGCTGCTGCCGCCGGGCCCACTGGCCCTGTAGCCCCGCCCACATTCCCACTTCATGGCCCCTCCCCTCCCGTGCCTTGGCCCCACCCCTGAATGACCATTACTTCCCCCCCCCCCAGTTTTGATCCCGGCTACGCCCCTGGGCGCATTGGAAAGAAGGAAACAGCAGCTAATGCCCGGAGAGGGCAATGCATGCAGGGGGAGCGGAGAGCTGTGCTGCCCCCCAAGGCGGCTCCTTTCCTATTGCCCGGGGTGGGGGTCGGTGAGGAAGGGTCACTGCCACTGGGCTACTCCTGCTACCGGCAATCCGGCGCAAACACCGCCTTCGGGCACCGCCCCCCACTCCTCCTTTGTGGGCTTCTGCTGCTTCTGCCTGCTGAGGCTGAACTGGCTCCTGTCGGTGCACTTCCTCTCCCGGCCCAGGAGGAGTCTCAGTAGCAACTCCTAACTCGGGGGGGGTGTAGGTGGGGTGCGGAGGGGGGGAAAGCGGGCGATTCCCAGCCTGCGGCGCCGACGATCACAGTGCAGCCTACCGGGAGGCAGAGCGCGGCAGTGGCTGCAACCAATGCAGGGAGCCGCGTCTCCTTCACTTGCCAGCCCGGCAGAACTCTTAGGCAGGAGAGGTTGCCGCCCGGCAGGGCTTTCCATTGGGAGGCGCGAAGGCTTTAGTGGGTGGGGATTGGTGCAGATGTAGGCAGGGCGGGCTGAAAGGAGGAGCCGCCGCCGAGGAGCCGCGGCACCAGCAGCGTTTCCTCCCCCCCATCCCTGTCAACAAGCGGGGCGCCGGGTATTTGCTTCCCTAGTCGGGCCTGCGGTTTGGCCTTCTGGGGGGGCACCTGCCCCTCCCTGCCCATGAATGCGCCCCCCCAGCCGCTCTCCCTTGCTGCCCCTGTCGAGAGAGGGGCGTTGAGGGTGGGGGAGCCGCCGTCACCGCTGTAGGGTCGCAGCTGGGGGGGGCTCACTCGCCTGCGCTGCGCCACCCCACCTTCCCCATCGTTTGCTCCCTCACGATGGGGAGGCGGTGGTGGCAGCTTCTTCTTCTTTGAGGGTCTCAGCTTGGCGGGGGGGTCCCCGGTATCCTCCCAGGCCATGGGGGGTGGCCCCCCAGGACTAGCAAACCTCTGAGCCCCTTCCCCATCCCAGATATAGAGGGTGGGAACTGGAAAGGCTTCGGGGGGACCTGGAGGAGGGAAAGTGGGGCCCAAAGGGGTTTTTCAGGGGGGTGGTTAGGCCGTAAATGGATGGGAGCGGTGTCTTCAGAGCAGGGGAATTTCGTGTGAGAGAGTTTAGGGGGTTGATTTAGCGGCTGCAGCCTCCGCCGAGTCGTTGGGCCCGCTGGCCCTGTAGCCCCACCCACATTCCCACTTTGTGGCCCCTCCCCTCCCATGCCTTGGCCCCGCCCCTGAACGACCATGGCTCCCCCCCTAGTTTTGATCCTGGGTACGCCCCTGAGCCCTACCTTGGGAAAAAATTCCTGCATTGCAGGGGGTTGGACTAGATGACCCTTGTGGTCCCTTCCGACTACAATTCTATGATTCTATTGATATATTACCATAGCATATGCATCACTATGCTTTCTTGAATTGTCCTAGGCATATCAGCCAACTCCTAGAGGCCTAGGTGCCTCCACCCCCCCAATTACTGGTAAATACCGTATTTGAAAGAGTCATCCTGCCCCCATGTTGATGGGCTTTCTATGTGGGGCTTACCTGCCCCCCCGTATTTTATTAAGGATGGAAGAGGGAGGGAAGGAAGGAAGAAATAGAGAGAGGGATAACTCACACTTGTGGGTGCCTCTGGGTGGCGCTGTGATGCTGGAACTCTGCAGCAAGAGGACGGGAGGGTCGGGCAGGCGAGAGGGGGTGGCAGGGCGGGCGAGGCAAGGCACGGCCGCAGTCACGACGGCTCCAAGGCGTTGCTGCATATCAGCATAATATTTCAACCATGTCGTGGGTTCAAGCCCCACTGTTCCCCAACATTCCTGAGGTGCCCTGTTCTCCCTTGAGAAAGGTGGGGAGAGAGAGTTGTGTTTTTTAAACATTTTAATTGTTATCAAATGGGGGGGGTTACAGAGGGGAAAGGATCAAAGACACAGAATGAGGAATGAATATTGTTTGGTGCTTACATTTCCGACAAAAAGGATGAAAAAGAAACAAGAAGAAAAGTTAATGAAATCACCTCTGCAGGATTTTTAGAAGACACCTGAAGGCAGCCCTGTTTAGGGAGGCTTTTAATGTTTAATGGATTATTGTATTTTATTTTTCTGTTGGAAGCCGCCCAGAGAGGATGGGAAAACCCAGCCAGATGGGCGGGGTATAAATAATAAATTATTATTATTATACACTAAGTGCATTGAGCCTCCTTCAGATATGCACCCCAGCCATCTAGCAACTCTTTTCGTCCTTGATGACCTTATCCCTTCCTCAGGAGTTCTTCGTTAGCTTGCACCCCTCTTGCAACGTTCTCTTTCTCCACCCGCCTTTCCCCATCCTTTTCTGTTGGGGGGGCTGTCCCCAGAGGGAAAGCCCCCCCCCCGGACCATCCTCAGGGCACTCCTGGGCCCGGGTTCCGTTCCCTGCGGGTGCTGAAATAGAAAGCGCAGCTTGCGCGACTTCGCTCCATCCCGGGAGCCTCTGGGGGCTGTCCTGGAGGGTCTAAAAAAGTACGACTCTTCTCGCCTTCCTCCTGCGGGGATGGGGCAAGGTGGAAACTCCCCTCCCCCCTTTCCCCAGGAGGGCTGGGAATGGCGGGGAGGAGCCGCAGGGGGATCTCTATCCGGACCAGGATCTTTCCGCGGAGACTGCCGCTGCGCTGCAACTCCTCACTCCTGAAGCAGCAGCCAGGCTGGGCGCGGCCCAACGGTGCAGCCAGGCCCGCATAGCTGTCAAGTTCTCCCTTTTTAAAAGGGAAATTCCCTTATGCTGAATAGGCTTTCTCGCAAGAAAAGGGAGAACTTGAGAACTATGGGCCAGGGAGAAAGAGCTGAGCAGCCAGTGGGCGCCGGCGCGGAGCCTTGCGCTGGGCTGGGACTACGGCGGCGGCGGCGGCTCCTCCCGGTCGCCCGGCCTGGCCTGGCCCTCCCCTCTGCCAGTTGCTCGCACGCTCCCTCCCCCGTGCCTTGGTCCCCGGAGCAGCCACCTCCACCACCGTTGCGCCTGCCCTGCAGTGAGAGAAGTGCTCCGGGGATCCGCCCGTCCAGGAGCTTGGCGCCACCTAAGCCAGCGACCGCACCGTCCATCCCTCTCCAAGGGACTGAAAGCAACTGCGAAGGCGAGACGGCACAGCCGCATTGGAGGCATGGCATGGCCTCACCGCCAGTAACGGGAGCAGCCGGACGACGAGCAGGAGAAGCGCGGGGCCTCGCCAGTGGCGCCGCCCGCCCGCCCGCCCGCCGGCCACCAGCCCAGCCCTGCCATGCTCTTCCACAGGCAAAGGCGACACGCTGGCCATCAGCTCCGCCATCGGTAGGGCTGCGGAGAAGGAGACCCCGCTCTCCGCTGCTCCGGTGGAGAGTTTTGACTAAACGTGATCCACCTGGAGAAGGAACTGGCAAGCCACTCCAGTATCCCTGCCAAGAAAACTCTATGGACAAAGACAACAGGCATATAAAAGTTATGACGCTGGAAGATGAGCCCCTCAGGTCGGAAGGCGTCCAACATGCTACTGAGGAAGAGCGGAGGACAAGTACAAGTAGATTCAGAGCTGATGAAGCGGTTGGGCCAAAGCCGAAAGGTCGCTCAGTTGCGGATATGCCTGGAAGCGAAAGGAAAGTCCGATGCTGTAAAGAAAAATATTGCATAGGAACCTGGAATGTAAGAACCATGAACCCTGGCAAGCTGGATGTGGTGAAAAATGAGATGGCAAGAATAAATATTGACATCCTGGGCATCAGTGAACTAAAATGGAAGGGAATGGGTGAATTCAGCTCGGGTGACTATCATATCTACTACTGTGGGCAAGAATCCTGTAGAAGAAATGGAGTGGCCCTCATAGTCAACAAAAGAGTGGCAAAAGCTGTAATGGGATGCAATCTCAAAAATGACAGAATGATCTCGATACGAATCCAAGGCAGACCTTTTAACATCACAGTAATCCAAGTTTATGCACCAACTACCGGTGCTGAAGAAAGTGAAATTGACCAGTTCTATGAAGACTTACAACACCTTCTAGAAATGACACCAAAGAAGGATGTTCTTCTCATTACAGGGGATTGGAATGCTAAAGTAGGGAATCAAGAGATAAAAGGAACCATTGGCAAGTTTGGCCTTGGAGTTCAAAATGAAGCAGGGCAAAGGCTAATAGAGTTCTGTCAAGAGAACAGGCTGGTCATCACAAACACTCTTTTCCAACAACACAAGAGACGACTCTACACATGGATATCACCAAATGGGCAGCATCGAAAACAGATTGATTATATTCTCTGCAGCCAAAGATGGAGAAGCTCTATACATTCAGCAAAAACAAGACCTGGAGCTGACTGTAACTCAGATCATCAGCTTCTTATAGCAAAATTCCAGCTTAAACTGAAGAAAGTAGAAAAAACCACTGGGCCAGTAAGATACAATCTGAATCAAATCCCTTATGAATACACAGTGGAAGTGAGGAACAGGTTTAAGGATTTAGATTTGGTGGACAGAGTGCCTGAAGAACTATGGATGGAGGCTCGTAACATTATACAGGAGGCAGCAACGAAAACCATCCCAAGGAAAAGGAAATGCAAGAAAGCAAAATGGCTGTCCAACGAGGCCTTACAAATAGCGGAGGAGAGGAGGCAAGCAAAATGCAAGGGAGATAGGGAAAGATACAGGAAACTGAATGCAGATTTCCAAAAAATAGCAAGGAGAGACAAGAGGGTCTTCTTAAATGAGCAATGCAAAGAAATAGAGGAAAACAATAGAATGGGGAAAACCAGAGATCTGTTCAAGAAAATTGGAGATATGAAAGGAACATTTCGTACGTATCTGAAGAAGTGTGCATGCACACGAAAGCTCATACCAAAATATAAACTTAGTTGGTCTTTAAGGTGCTACTGAAGGAATTTTTTTATTTTATTTCGTACAAAGATTACCATAATAAAGGACAAAAGTGGTAAGGACCTAACAGAAGCAGAAGACATCAAGAAGAGGTGGCAAGAATACACAGAGGAATTATACCAGAAAGATATGGAGGTCTCGTACACCCCAGGTAGTGTGGTTGCTGACCTTGAGCCAGACATCTTGGAGAGTGAAGTCAAATGGGCCTTAGAAAGCATTGCTAATAACAAGGCCAGTGGAAGTGATGATATTCCAGCTGAACTATTTAAAATTTTAAAATATGATGCTGTTAAGGTGCTACACCCAATATGCCAGCAACTTTGGAAAACTCAGCAATGGCCAGAGGATTGGAGAAGATCAGTCTACATCCCAATTCCAAAGAAGGGCAGTGCCAAAGAATGCTCCAATTGCGCTCATTTCACACGCTAGCAAGGTTATGCTTAAAATTCTACAAGGCAGGCTTAGGCAGTATGTGGACCGAGAACTCCCAGAAGTGCAAGCTGGATTTCGAAAGGGCAGAGGAACCAGAGACCAAATAGCAAACATGCGCTGGATTATGGAGAAAGCTAGAGAGTTCCAGAAAAACATCTACTTCTGCTTCATTGACTATGCAAAAGCCTTTGACTGTGTCGACCACAGCAAACTATGGCAAGTTCTTAAAGAAATGGGAGTGCCTGATCACCTCATCTGTCTCCTGAGAAATCTCTATGTGGGACAAGAAGCTACAGTTAGAACTGGATATGGAACAACTGATTGGTTCAAAATTGGGAAAGGAGTACGGCAAGGTTGTATATTGTCTCCCTGCTTATTTAACTTATATGCAGAATTCATCATGTGAAAGGCTGGACTAGATGAATCCCAAGCCGGAATTAAGATTGCCGGAAGAAATATCAACAACCTCAGATATGCAGATGACACAACCTTGATGGCAGAAAGTGAGGAGGAATTAAAGAGCCTTTTAATGAGGGTGAAAGAGGAGAGCGCAAAATATGGTCTGAAGCTCAACATCAAAAAAACCAAGATCATGGCCACTGATCCCATCACCTCCTGGCAAATGGAAGGGGAAGAAATGGAGGCAGTGAGAGATTTCACCTTCTTGGGCTCCTTGATCACTGCAGATGGTGACAGCAGTCACGAAATTAAAAGACGCCTGCTTCTTGGGAGAAAAGCAATGACAAACCTAGACAGCATCTTAAAAAGCAGAGACATCACCTTGCCTACAAAGGTCCTGTGAGGGACAGGGGATACCGGGAGGTCCCTCCCATCTTAAGCTCCAGCCCATCCCTGAGCGCTGGGGAAAGCAGGGAGAGTTCCGCCTCAAGTGGAGAAGCAGGAAGTGGTGTCCGAGGCTCAGGCAAGGTAGCGAAGCCACTGCCCAAGGTGGGACAGGAAGTGGGGAGCAAGGGGGGAAGGCCGATCCTGCCGACGCCGACCAGGTGAGAACACTACAGGATAAAGAGCAGCAGCTAAGAACACTAGCGGTGGAGCTCCAAGGCAAGTTGGATGCGGAGAAAAACAAGGGCGGGGGGGGGGGGGGCAACTCCAAGTACTGCCGGGAAGGAGAGCGGGGACCCTAGTAAGCAAGTTCAACGGGGACTCAAGGGAATACCTGGGCTTTGAGACTGAGACATTATACGCCCTTGAGCTGCACAATGATGAGTTCCCTGATGATGCGCACAGAGTAGCATTCATAGTGGAGCATCTCACCGGAGCAGCAAGGGAATGGCTCAGACCATTAATTGCGGCCAAAAACCCTAGCATGAAGAATGTCACACAATTTCTAGCAGCGTTTAGAGTAATGTATGCGAGTGACAGTCATATGGACCATGTCAAAGAGGAACTTCATAATTTACGCCAGGGGAACTTGACAGTGAGGGAATATTGGGCTAAATTCACCATGCTGGTGCACAAGCTGGGATGGGAGCTTCACTCGCCTCCGATGGAAGCTGCGTTCTATTTGGGACTGCATGCGGATGTGAAGGATGAGCTCTCGAGAGGTCCGAAGCCCAATAATATGGATGAGTTGAGTAAAGCGGCTCTGGCGGTGGGGGTGAGGCAGGAATCTTGGTGGAACGACAAGCAGACAACGCGCGCAACACGGCCTTGGTTCCCACGGTCGCAGGAGAAGCCACTCCCCCAACAGCCATCCCAGGCCACGCCTGGGGCCGGGGCAGACCAGGAACCCATGCAAATTGATAGCGCGCGCTGCGCGCGCGGGGGCTTTTCAAACCCCAGCGGCGCCAAGATGCAAGGAGGGAAGGGGCGGGAACTGCTTCCTCAGCAACTCCCCTCAGCATCTCGTCAGAAACTGCCCCCACCGCAGGGAATGGCAAGGGAAGGCGGGAATGGTTGTGCCCTCCCCCACTGACGCAGCACCACAGCAGGGAAACGAGACAGCCTGGCTGCAGGAGACAAGGGGCAGCAGCCAGGCGCAATCGGCAGACAACAGCCCCAGCCCACCCACCCGCACAGCGAGGAGCAGCGCCAGCCCACCCCACCCCCCAGAGCAGGGGTGGTTCTAGAAGTGACGCTAACGCTCCCTAATGGATATCCCCTGACGGTCTTAGCCTTAATTGACAGTGGTGCCTCGGCAAACTTCTTTTCAAGAGACTTTGCAGAAGCGCACCAGATCCAGCTTCTGCAGCTGGACTTTCCCCTGCACGTCTCCACCATTGACGGCAGGGAGTTGCTGGGAGGGGCCATCACCCATCAGACCCCCCCCCCATGAGAATGACGGTGGGACGGCACTCAGAGACACTGGCATTCAACGTCACCACCATCTCAGCCCCCCCCCCATCGTCTTGGGCATGAGCTGGCTGGCGCGCCATGACCCCTCCATCAGTTGGCACCAGAGATGCATCACGTTTGGGTCTGACTTTTGTCTGGAACATTGCATGCAGCGCCAACCAGGGGAGGGGCCACCGATAGCCACGGTGGCCACCATGCACGTCAAGGGGGAGAGGCGATACCCAAACCGTATTGGGACATGCAGGAGGTCTTTAGCGAAGCGGAGTCCGACCACCTACCCCCCCACAGGTCGTTTGACTGCCAGATCAACCTGGTGCCAGGGGCCACGCTACCCCCAGCCAAGCTGTACTCCATGTCAGATCAGGAACTGGAGGATCTGCGTGCGTTCATCGACAAGAACCTCAAGAGGGGGTTCAACAGAGAAAGCAAGGCAGCAGGGGGGAACCCAGTCTTCTGGGTGGACAAGAAAGACACGAAACAGCGCCGCCTGGTGGTGGACTTTAGGCGCCTGAACAGCATGACGGAACCGGTGGCCTTCCCAATGCCCAGAGTCGACGATCTGCTGACAGCGGCACGCAGGGGCAAGATCTTCACCAAGCTCGACCTGAGGGGGGCGTACAACTTGATCAGGATCCGGGAAGGCAATGAGTGGAAAACCACGATGTTCACGCCTCTGGGCTCTTTTGAATATCTCGTGATGCCCTTCGGTTTGCAAGGGGGCTCAGCATGCTTCCAGGCCTTCATGCACCACGTCCTGGGGTCCCTCCTCTTCAAGAACTGCTTGGTCTTTTTAGATGACATCCTTATATACTCCAATGACCCAGTGCAGCATGTGAAGGATGTCAGGGAGGTTTTGCAGCGCCTGAAGGAGCACCACCTGTATGTGAAGCTGGAGAAGTGCAGGTTCCACACCAAGGAGGTGGACTTCCTGGGCTACAAGCTGTCAGACAAGGGGCTAGCGATGGACAAGGACAAGGTGCAGGCCATCCTGGATTGGCACAGCCCCAGGACGCGCAAAGATGCCCAACGCCTACTAGGCTTCGCCAACTTCTACAGGAAATTCATCAAGAACTTCTCTCGTGTTACGGCTCCCATCACTGACTGCCTGAGAGGCAAGCAGAAGTTCAGGTGGACACCAGAGGCGCAAGCAGCGTTTGAAGGCCTCAAGAGAGTGTTCGCCTAAGACCAGAACCTGTTCCACGTGGTGCAGGACGCGCCCCTACGCGTCGAGACCGACGCGTCTGACCGAACGGTGGGCGCGGTCTTACTGCAACTGGATGCCAACAGAGAGTGGAGACCCTGTGCCTTTTTCTCCAGGAAGCTGACCCAGCCAGAGCGCAACTACACGGTGTTTGATAAGGAACTTTTGGCGATCCATTCTGCGTTTAGACACTGGAGGCACTTCCTGGTGGGTGCCAAGCACCCCATTCAGGTGTGCACGGACCACAAGAACCTGGAGAACGGCCAGCGTGCTCAACCAGCGGCAGATACGGTGGACAGAGTTATTCTCGCACTTCAACTTCTCCATCCACTACATACCGGGGGAGCAGAATGTCAGGGCGGATGCCCTCTCCCGCAAGCCGGAGTACATGGAGGAGGAGTTGCCACCAGCACCCCGACACGTGTTTCCCCCGTCGGCATGGTCCTGCGGAGCGGCGGTGGTGAGCGAGGCGGAACTCACAGCACTGACGGCAGCAGATGAGTTCGCCTCCCGCATCTTCAGAGATCTGCGAGGGGGGAGGGAGCAAGCCAAAGACTTTGCAGAACGAAGGGGGTTGCTTTTTTACAGGGGAGCCCTGTACCTGCCCACCACCCAGCTCAGAGGTAAGGTCCTCAAGCAGATGCACGACAACCCAACGGCGGGTCATTTTGTAAGGGACAAGACCACTCACTTAGTCATGAGACACTTCTGGTGGCCAGGGGTGAGGGAGGATGTTCGGGACTATGTAAGGGGCTGTGACACCTGCCAGCGAGCAAAGGTAGTCAGAGCAGCACCAGCAGGGTTGCTGGAGCCATTGGACACACCGCACAGGCCATGGGAAGTGGTGTCCATGGACTTCATCACCGACCTGCCTTCTTCCAGGGGCAAAACAGCAGTGTTGGTAGTGGTGGACCTCATGTCCAAAATGTGCCATTTTATCCCATGTGCCAGGGCGGTCTCGGCAGAAGAGACAGCCAAACTGTTTGTTGACCACATATTCAGACTGCATGGATTACCCTTAAGGGTTATTTCGGACCGAGGCCGCCAATTTGTTTCCAGGTTCTGGCGGCGGCTCATGAACCTCCTGCAGGTGGAGGTCAGCTTGTCGACGGCCCGGCACCCATAGACCAATGGACAGGCGGAGAGGGTCAACGCCATTTTGCAGCAGTACCTGAGATGCTACGTCAGCCAGAGGCAAACGGACTGGGTGGATCGCCTGCCACTGGCAGAATTTGCCTACAACAATGCAGTGCACGTCTCCACAGGGGTGTCGCCCTTTAAGGCCAACTACGGGCGCGACCTCAGATCTTTCCCAGAGAAGGAGTGGGAGGAGGAGGAGGAGGGCCCACAGGCAGAGGATTGGGCGGAGGAACTGGAGACGGTGCACCAGCAGCTCAGAGAGCACTTGGAGAGGGCCAAGGAAGCGTACAAGAAGGGGGCAGATCGCTACAGGAGACCGGGGGAGGTCATCAGGGTGGGGGACAAGGTTTGGTTGTCCTCTGAGGGCCTTCCGACCAGAGGGCGGTGCAAAAAGTTGGCACCCAGAAGGTTGGGACCCTTCACGGTCACGCAACAGGTTAATCCGGTAGCCTTCAGGCTGGAACTGCCGGAAGACAGGAGGGTGCACCCAGTATTTCATAGATCGCTGCTGTCGCCGTACAGGGAAAGCAGCAGGTTCCGAGGCAGCGAACAGCCCCCCGAGGGAGGGGGGGAGAGGGGAGGCAGGGAGCAACTCAATGAAGCCACGGCTATCCTTGATTCCCGAAGAGGGGTGGGGGGCCTGGAGTACCTCATGGCGTGGGAGGATGCCCCGCCGTCCCAGAATGAATGGGTGCCAGCAAGGGAAGTACGGGAGGAATTCCTGGTAGAGGAGTTTCATGCCCTTTCCCCCCACAAGCCAAAGCCTTGGCACATGGAAAGGGAGGAGGGATCCACTTCGCAGGGTGAAGAAGGGGGATCCTACGCAGGGGAAGACACGAGCACTTCACCCTGGTCCTGGGAAGCGAGGTTTGAGGAGGAAGAGGAAGGGGACTGGGTCTATAAGGTACCCAGGGGTCCTGAACCAGCAGCGGGGTTGGAACAGGTCTTCTCGCCCACGGACTCAGATCTCATGGAATTCTTGGGGTTCCCATCATCGCTGGAAGCGGCGGCGTCTGAGCATGACTGGGAACAGCTTTTCGCCCCCACCAGTTCGGATGCCACGGACTTCATAGGTTTTCAGTCGTCCCCTGAACGCTCGGAAACCTCGAAGGAGGGGGGAGGGGGGCCTGGAGGGGGGAAGTGAGGGATAAGAGATACCGGGAGCCCCCTCCCATACTGAATACAAGCTCCTCCCCCAGTAGGGAGGGGGAGACTTCGAGTGGCGATTCAGGAAGTGGAAACAGGAGCTCGAGTACCTTAGTGGAGCACAGGGAAAGGAACAGGGAAGCAGGGAGACAGTAGGAAGGAGGCCGATCCCAGCTACTCCGGAATTGCGTAAAAAGCGCAGGGGGCAGAGATTCAGCATGCCTAGATTACTTTGCTGGGGGAAAACGCGCGAATCGCCATTCAGAGGTACTCTGGAAGACTGACAACATGTACCACTATCTGTAAATAGCACTGCTTTGAGCACTGTAAATACACAGCACCAATAAAAGGAAAAAATGCAGAGCTGTGTGGAGTCGTTACTCTGAAGTAGCCCACCCAGGCCACTGTGACACAACCCTATCTAAAAATTCGTAAGTAGAAAAAATCCTATCTAAACCGCATCCAAGATGGCGTACGGAGCTCCATTCGTAAGTAGAGGTACCACTGTAATTCTATGGAGCAGACACACCCTCTCTCACTGGCCCCCTCTCCCCACTTCCAGGCAGGTCTGCTCCAGAGGACTTTGCCCTCAGTTGTTCTGCCAGAGCAAAGAGCCACACCACTGATTCTGAGCTCAAAAGCCCCCAAAGCATAATAAGGACATAAGAAGAGCCTCACGGATCAGGCCATGGGCCTACCAGTCCCAGCATTCTGTTCCCACAGTGGCCAACCCTTACCTTCCAAGTCCCGGACTGCAGAATCCGGGACCGGCAGCCGTGTGACACCGGAAGTTGCGTCGACGTCGTTTTGCCCTTCTATGGGCACCCAAAATGGCCGCCGCCGGCTTCAAAAGTAGCTTCTACGCATGGCTGGAAGTGCGTCGACACGACTTCCGGTGTCGGCAGCGGCCATGGGCGGGGCGATACCGGAAGTCGTGTCTATGCACTTCCGGTCATGCGTAGAAGCTACTTTTGAAGCCGGCGGCGGCCATTTTTTGTGCCCGTAGAAGGGCAAATCAGGAAAAAATAATGGCCGCCGGCAGGAGAAAATAACGGAGAAAAACGGGAGACAAAGTGATACGGGGGACCGCTGGGGAAAGGTAAGTAAAAACGGGGATTTCCCGGGGCGGGGAAAACGGGGTACTTGGCAGCTATGCTAAGGACTATTGGTTCTAATATTAGCTGGAGCAAGTACAATGTAGCTGGGATGGAAGGAGTGGCAAGGAAGGAGGGGAGCAGGACCGCAAATAAATCTTTACAGCAAAACTGATACGGGGGACCACCGGGAAAAGGTAAGTAAAAACGGGGGTTTCCCGGGGAAAACGGGGTACTTGGCAGCTATGTATGGTCGTTTCTCGGATGGCATCATGGCAGCGACAGCCGTGAGATGGGAAGCGATGAATATGCATTGATGCAATCTTTATGTTGCTGTTTGGCCCGCAGAGCCGAGGTTTCAGAGGCTGAATGGGAGAGGGAAAATGATTTGCTGGAAGAAGGGCCAGTGGAGATCCCAGAGCTGGATGACAGCAAGACCTCAGAAGCCAAGTTCCCTTCTATTTGCCTCAGGGAGCTGTATCCGAAGCTTGCAAAGGAATTTGACTATCTGCGGCTGGTCGAGCGGATTGCAGCTTTGTTCATCCGTTTCCTGGGCGTGAAGGGGACGACAAAATTGGGACCCACGGGCTTCCGGATGTTTATAAGGTGAGGGGGATCTTCCGGAATAATTTTCCAAAGGCAACTCAAATGTTTGAAATGCCTGGATGTGGTTCCCCTTAAGATTGTAGAGTTGGAGAATCAGAGAAAATTCAATCAAAATGTTTTATAGGTGGTATTTAACACCAGTTAAGATCTGTAAAATGTATAACATCAAAAATAAACAATGCTGGAGATGCCAGAAAGAAATAGGCACATTCACACATATATGGTGGCATTGTTCAAAGATAAAACCTTTCTGGAATGGGGTTTTAGAGGAATTAAAGAAAATATTTAGATATAATTTAAAGAAAACTCCAGAGTCTTTCCTATTGGGAATGGTTGGCAAAGAAGTAGAAAAGAAAGATGAAAAGGTATTTTTGTACTCAGTGGCGGCAGCCAGAATTCTAATTGCTAAGTTATGGAAAATCCAGGAGATTGGCAAGAAAAATTAATTAGCCAGACTGACAAATTCAATAAGGGGTGGTTCAAATAAAAAAAATAAAAATAATTGGGAAAAATTTGGAAATTATGTAAAAGAGCTTGGGTTAAAAACAAATATCTTATAGGACTCCCAGAAGGAAAATATTGGATGCAGCAGAGATGTGAACAATTTGAAGCCAGGGAGGAGGAGAAGGGGAAGTCGAAGCGTAAAGAAGATTTGAATATAAATAGGAATATGAAAATGTACAAAGCAGGGAAAATGATGCAGTAGAAGACAGGATAAAGCATGCTGAAATGTATAGGATTGTTTATCTGTATTTTCTTTTTTTAAAAAAAATTAATTTTTATTGATTTTGCATATTAACAAAACAAAGAAATAAACACATAAACAAAAAATAACATATTTTCCTCCTTCTTCCAACCCACCCCCCATGAGATCCCTCCTGCCACCAGGTATTCCCATGGACAGTGCGCAGTCGAAGGTGGTGCATCTTATAGTTGGGCTTGTCCCCACCCCCCTCCTCTCCCCAGAACCCCCCCCTGCCACCGAGAGATCCTAGGGAAATAAGAAGAGAGCGGGTGGGTGTTCACCCAACTATTTATCTAAACTTAATCAAAAATCACCCAAAAGGGGGGGAAAAACCACAGGAATAATTAAAAGAAAAAAGAAGAAGAAGAAAAAAGAACAACAGCAAAAAAAAAGAAAAAATGAAAAATAAAAAAGGAACCATTAATAATTATTCCTTTCTTTTCTTTTTTAAAATCATTGTATTATTATGGGCTTCCCCTACCTCCCCCTTTTTCTGATTTTCATTTTTAACTCCATTTTAGCAGTTTTCTTCTCATATTCCCCATTCTATTTTCCAAACTCTCTAAACTTACTTCAATAGTATCCTTATTTCTATTAAGTTTATTTTCTAACATCTTTTCCCATTCCCTCCCTCCCCTCCTCCCCCCCCCAGCACTCCCTCTGCCACCGAGAGTCCCAGAGGAGAGAAAGGGAGAGGCAATGGTTCTTTTTCCAATTGGGACTTCCCGCCCTCCCCGCCCTCCCCGCCCCAGGAGCCCCCCCTGCCACCAGGAGCTCCCCGCGCGCAGAGGGCCGACAAGAGGTCCAGAACCCCCAACCG
Organism: Zootoca vivipara; assembly: GCF_963506605.1. NCBI lineage: Eukaryota > Metazoa > Chordata > Lepidosauria > Squamata > Lacertidae > Zootoca > Zootoca vivipara. The sequence continues at coordinate 6,827,239 of NC_083293.1, read as the reverse complement.
TCCCTTCAATCATTCATCTTACCAAATTCTCTTTTTTGATACTTCTAAATAACTCCTAGATCTTATTTCTAACTTATCAATTTTCCTTTTTTTCCCCATGCCCCAATCCCCCCCCCAAACTCCCATAATTTTAAAAACCTTTTTACATTCCCAATTCTAAATTCTGTCTTTATCCTCAATTCTTTCCTCTCTATCCCCTGATCCCGGCCCTCCCCTTCCAGTCCAGCAAGTCCAAAGTCCGTGATCCAGTTTTCAGTCCTTTTTTATCCATCCTATTTAAACAACAAATATTCCTCCTTCATCCCACCCCCTTCCTGACAGATTTTTCAATCCAATCTTCTCTGTTCTCTCCCCCCCATAAGTCCCTTCTTCTTTGCCTGATGCTTTTCTTGTGAGTTTTTTGTCTATTCAAAGATTCTTGCTTGTTCCCCTCCTGAGGAGGGTTAATTCCACTCTCAGCTAAGTCTTTGTTCATTGGCAAGTCCTGTATTTCATCCTCATTTACTTCAATTGTGTTGTAAATCAGTTCGTCTGTCTGTTTATCCTCATGCACCATTTCTTGAAGTATTTCATCTTCCTGTAAATCTTGATCTTGGTTTATTCCTTCCAATTGTTGTTGAGTCTTATACATATTAATTCTCATTTCCCACAAGAGTCTCAAAACTTTCTCCTGGAAGCCAGGTGTGTAATCTTCTGTTGACATTTTTCTAGCTTTTCAAGGGCAGAGCAAGACTTGGAAAACAGGAAGTGGTTACAAGTTGCAATTCTTCCACATAGCCCAAACTGGATACAGTGTATTCTCAAATATCGAACCAAAAGTTTTAAAATGTCATTTCCTTCCTTTCACTCATCCCATTATATTCCACTCGCTGTTCTGTTTGGGGTGCTGAATTTCAGGCGACAGAGGGGGTCTATTCTTCAACTGAATATGTTTGCAGGGATTCTTATTGTCTATAACAGTTCTCCCCCCTAACCCTGCCTCAGGAGGAGAGTCTTTAGTCAGTCCTTGGAGATATTCAAACAATAAAATTTTTGGAAATTATGTAAAAGAGCTTGGGTTAAAAACAAATATCTTGTAGGACTCCCAGAAGGAAAATATTGGATGCAGCAGAGATGTGAACAAATTTGAAGCCAGGGAGGGGGAGAAGGGGAAGTCGAAGCGTAAAGAAGATTTGAATATAAATAGGAATATGAAAATGTACAAAGCAGGGAAAATGATGCAGTAGAAGACAGGATAAAGCATGCTGAAATGTATAGGATTGTTTATCTGTATTTTCAGTTGGTTTGTATTTCAGTTGGATGTTTTGTTTTGTTTTGTTTTATACTTATTTTAAAATTAATAAAGATTTATTATTATTATTATTTAAAAAAAAGATTGTAGAGATGGAAGGTGCCCTCAAGGGTAATCTAGTCCAGCCCCCTGCAGTGCAGGAATCTCACCCGAAGAATCCTTGACAGGTGGCTGCCCAGACTCTGTTCAGAAGCCTCCAAGGAAGGAGAGCGCACCCCATTCCAGGGGAGCCCGTTCCACAGTCAAACAGCTCTTTCTGTCAGGAAGGTTCTTCCTGATGTTTAGTTGGAATCTTGCCGTTTGAATCCGTCATAAATAACATGGTCCACTAAGAACAGAGGGAAAGGCTGGCAAGTCACCGAGACCTGCACCCTCTTCCCACTGGACCAACCAAATCGTGGTCAGTTAAATGAAAGCACTTCTTTACGCAGCACAAGAAACTCACTCCTGCAAGGAGGCAGCAATGGCTGCTGACCTGGGTGACTTCAGAAGAGTCGACCAATTTAATGGAGGAGGATAATGCTATGAATGGCTACCGGGCACGGTGGTTCTGCTCTGCCTCCTCAGTCAGAGGCAGCAATGCATAGAATCATAGAATTAAAGAGTTGGAAGAGACCACCAGGGCCATCCAGTCCAACCCCCTGCCAAGCAGGAAACACCATCAAAGCATTCTTGGCATATGCCTGTCAAGCCTCTGCTTAAAGACCTCCAAAGAAGGAGACTCCACCACACTCCTTGGCAGCAAATTCCACTGCCAAACAGCTCTTACTGTCAGGAAGTTCTTCCTAATGTTGAGGTGGAATTTTCTGTCTTGAAGTTTGAATCCATTGCTCCATGTCCACTTCTCTGGAGCAGCAGAAAACAACACTTCTCCCTTCTCCATATGACATCCTTTCATATATTTGAACATGGCTATCATATCACCCCTTCACCTTCTCTTCTCCAGGCTAAACATACCCAGCTCCCTAAGCCGTTCCTCATAAGGCATCGTTTCCAGGCCTTTGACCATTTTGGTTGCCCTCCTCTGGACACGTTCCAGCTTGTCAGTATCCTTCTTGAACTGTGCTGCCCAGAACTGGACACAGTAATCCAGGTGAGGTCTGACCAGAGCGGAATACAGTGGTACTATTACTTCCCTTGATCTAGATGCTATACTCCTATTGATGCAGCCCAGAATTGCATTGGCTTTTTAAGCTGCTGCATCACACTGTTGACTCATGTCAAGTTTGTGGTCTACCAGGACTCTTAGATCCTTTTCACATGTACTGCTCTCAAGCCAGGTGTCTCCCATCCTGTATTTGTGCCTTTCATTTTTTTTCTGCCCAAGTGTAGTACCTTACATTTCAAGTTCAATGCCGTTCAAGAGTTCAGTTGCTGGAAAGCACGGGGGGGGGGGGGAGAGGGCTCTTGTGCTCTAATTCTGCTTGTGGGTTTCCCATAATGGACCTCTCTTTGCCACCGTGAGACTAGGTGGGCCATGGGCTGATCCAACAGGCCCTTCGTTGGTTCTTACATTCTTATGTCAGTGTGTCACAGATCAATAAAGCATTAATCTCCCTATCCAGATTGACACTCGCTGCCTGCCCCCAACTTGCTTTTGAATCTAATTTGAAAACCTGTACCATCAATAAAGAGTTGTTCATTTAAATCAAACCAAATCTTTATTGCTATGGTTGGGGACCAGTACTGCTGTGCAGATCTATCATCGTTCCCCGTTGGAGACATCAGGAATTGATTCGAGCAGATCTCCCTTTGCTAAAAACTACCTTTCTCTTTAGCCACGATGGCTAGATAGAATCATAGAATCGTAGAGTTGGAAGAGACCACGAGGGCCACCCAGTCCAACCCCCTGCCAAGCAGGAAACACCATCAAAGCATTCTTGACATATGCCTCTCAAGCCTCTGCTTAAAGACCTCCAAAGAAGGAGACTCCACCACACTCCTTGGCAGCAAATTCCACTGCCAAACAGCTCTTACTGTCAGGAAGTTCTATGATTCTATGATTCTAGTTCATGGTGCCCTTGGGAGTCTGCTCTCCCTCCCCAGGATGATTCCCTCACAGTTTTCTTTTCCTGCCCCCAGGAACAGCAAGCTAAGCAACAGCGCGTTCAGCATGGCTTCCGCAGACATCCTGTACATTGACATCACCAAGAAGCAGCACGGTCTCGCGACAGACCGAGATGCGAGTAAGCCCTCTTGCATAATTCTGGGTGCAGACCTTTGGGGTGGGGGGTGGGGGGTAGGGCAGGCTAGGGCATGTGGATATCTGCATTTAAGTGGAGCATCTGTACCCTTCTCCTCTTCAGCAAAACAGCTTTCCAAGAGCAGTTTGCATACAATCAAAAGCAAGGCAGCCTCTGCCCTTGAAGGCTTACAGCAGGGGCGTACCCAGGATCAAAACTAAGGGGGGGGGCAAGCCATGGTCGTTCAGGTGCAGGGCCAAGGCACGGGAGGGGAGGGGCCACAAAGTGGGAATGTGGGCGGGGCTACAACTCTGCGGCCGCTAAATGAACCCCCTAAACTCTCTCCTACGAAATTCCCCTGCTCTGAAGCAGGGCCGTCTCTAGAGCCAGGTCCGGTGGCGCGGGGCGCCAGGCCACCAGGGGCGCCACTACACCCGCTGAGAGGCGCGGTGGAGGCCGACCCAGGCGCACCTCTCAGCTGTTCCGGAGGCGTGCGGGCCTGGGGCCGCCTCCGCCGCGCGCAGGGGCGTCGCAACAGGGGGCGGGGCAGCCCCCTGGACGCCCCTATGGCCAGACTGGGTTGTGTAGGGCTCTGGCCCTCCAGGTGGCAGCCGTGCGGCGGGCTGTGCCCGCCGCGCTGGAAACGGGTCGGGGTGGGGGAGCCAGAGGGATCCGGCGCACCACGGTGCCAGGGCGGCAGGTATGCTTAAGACGGCCCTGCTCTGAAGACATCGCTCCCATCCATTTACGGCCTAGCCACCCCCCTGAAAAACCCCTTTGGGCCCCGCTTTCACTCCCCCAGGTCCCCCCGAAGCCTTGCCAGTTCCCACCCTATATAACTGGGATGGGGAAGGGGCTCGTTGTTAGGTTTTTCCTTTAAGACTGATGTGGTCAATGGTGCTACACAGAGATGTGTGTTTGTAACCTTGTTCTGAATGATAGCACACCTGTGAGCTTTTGCTAATTTGAATAATTGAAGGTAGAGTTTGCTTACTGTAATGTGATTGGGTAATTGATTATTTTGAATTCTGTATTTAAGCAAATGGTTCATGGGTGTGGTGGTGGTGATGTATTGTGAAATGAGAGGAAAGGAGTAGAGGAGTGTGGTGTATATAATTGTAAATAAAAGCAAGCAAAGATACTGAAGACGACTTTGTTATTTCGTCGACCCTGCCGCTGTTGCCACTCAGTTGGTGCGTATTTTGCCCAACATCCGGTTATGGGCCCAGGAACTGCGCATGGGTGTTTGAACTGCTTGCTAAGAGGACTGCGAAGCTGAGCTATCTGCCGGTCGAAAGGGAGCCAGAAGTATATCCAGGATGGATGACGGCGAAAAGACGGCGCTTACCTTTCCTCAACTAACTGATGGTAATTATAGTCTTTGGTCCTTTAGAATGAGAGGGTTACTCGAATGTAAGGACCTGTTTGACTACGCCACAGATGACCCTCCTCAGATAATTACCCCTGAATGGATACGGGGGGATAACAAAGCCAAAGCTTTTATAAACTTAGCAGTGTCTGACCAGCAAGTTGTGTATATCAGAGATAAAACGTCGGCTAAAGAAATGTGGGAGAGTTTGGCTGCGGTCCATTTGAGAAAAGAGTCTGCGTCAGCCTTGGCGTTTTACCGCCAGCTTTATCAGGCAAAGCTGCAACCTGGCGGTGACTTGGCAGCTCACCTGAGACATTTACAGGAAATCAGGTTGGAGCTTTTGAGAAGAGACGTTGTGGTTCCTGTTAATCAATTTTGTTTTATAATCCTCTGCTCATTAAACAAAGAGTATGACGCAGTCGCAAGCCAGCTCGCTTTGGTCCCTCCTGACCAGCTGAGTATTGAAGGCGTGACTGCAAAACTGATGGCGGAGCTGGACAGGCGAGATGCCTCTGTTATGTCAGTTCCCAAAGAGCAGAATGTGCATTCAAATGACAATAGGGATGTTGTAGCTTTAAGAGCCAACAAGAAATGCTTTGCCTGTGGCCTTTTGGGACATTTTGCTTCGGAATGCAGAGCAAAGAGTAAAAAGACTTCCTCTAGGTCGCAAAAGGGACACACAGCCACTCAGGCATGGAAGCCTTCGCAGCGACCGCAACGAGGTAGTCAACCTGAGCCACAAGCATTCTTTGCAGAACCACAGCCTAGTGAGGTTAAAAGAGGTAATTGGGACTTTTTCATCATCGATAGTGGCGCATCGCAGCACTTATGCAGCAATCGCAGTCTCTTCATAAATTACACACCAGAGACTGGAAATGTGCATTTAGCGAATGGAATAGTTTTGCCCTCACTTGGGAAGGGTACTATAAAACTGCATAGTTTGAATATTACTATATCAGATGTTGTTTATTGCCCTGAACTGTGTGGGAACTTATTATCGGTTTATCAGTTTGCACGTCAAGGTGTTAGAGCTAAATTTACTGAAAAAATGTGCCGGTTTTATCGGGCCAATAAGCAGGTTCTCTATGCAAAACAGACTCATGGGCTTTACAGGCTTAAGTTTCACTCCTCTTCAGGAGGAAGCAATAGCTGTTGTGGTGTAGCCAATAGGAGCATGCAGGGGTTGGCAAATTGCCAGCCACATAAAAACTGCTTACATGAAGCTCACCGCAAACTTTGCCATAAAAACTTTGCAGATGTTTTGAAAACACGGGATATAGTGCATGGTCTAGAGATTAAACCGTGTAAATTTTACATGAACTGCCTGTCATGCTGCAAACATAAAATTAAGGTGGCACGAAAGGGCAAAAGCACTATGAGAGAAGTAGCAGAGCCTTTTGAAAGGGTTCACTGTGATCTAGTAGGACCATTGCCAGAATCACTTGGAGGGTCCCGATTCTGGCTAACACTTGTGGACCAGAAAACCAGATATGTTTGGACATATGCAATTTCTAAGAAGTCTCAAGCACTAGAAATGTATAAAAAGTTTTGCAACTGGGTTAAGACTCATTTTGGTAAAAATATACAAAATCTGTACTCTGATCTTGGAGGTGAATTTATGTCACAGGATTTTGAAGAGTTCCTAAATGCGCAGGGGACAGTACATCAAGTGTCCTCACCCAGGAGTCCCTGGCAGAATGGGATTGCTGAGGTTGTTAACAAAAACCTACAATCTGGGATAAAAACAATGCTCCATGACGCTCAACTTCCTGATAGCTTCTGGGCTGAATGTTTGAGCTGTTACACGCATACAAAGAATCGATCCTATCATTCTGCATTAACAGTAACACCTTATGAAATGCTTTTTGGAAAGCGTCCCAATCTAAAGTATTTGTGTGTTTGGGGCAGTGATGTTATGATGCACTACCCAGCTAAAGGGAAGCTGCAGGAAAGAGGTATCCCAGGTAAATTTATGGGATATCAGCAAGGGAATTATCGCATTTATTTACCAGACACAAAAAAGTTTCACCTTACTCGTAGCATTATACCATCAGTACACTGGGATGGTGTAGCTGAGTTTCAAGATAGTGATGGTCTTAAAGAAATATCCCCAAAGAGTACAGCTGATGCTAACGAGCAGCCAGTTGATACCGATCCTGACAGTAATCAGTCAGAGATTGGAGAATGTGAGTTTAAAGGGGAACAAGAGGCAATGGACAACTCAGACCATACTTTAAGTCCAAAGCCCTCTACTAGCCGTATTTCTGAAGTTTTGGAAGGAAATTTAAAAGCTGACAGTGAAAGTTTACCAGAGCTTAGACGCTCCAGTAGAATAACTAGACCACCTCAGCGTTACATCAATGAACAACAGCTACAAAGGCAGAAACGACAGGAGCAGTTGTTTAAACGTAGAAATATTGCTACTGTTGATGAGGAAATAGAAGAAGTTGCAAACAATGTATACTGTAACCAAGTTAATTTCGAACCAAAAAGTTTTAAAGAGATACACACCATGCCAAAGTCACAAGCTCAACAATGGAAAAAAGCGATAGACTCTGAGCTTGCATCTCTAAATCAAAATAACACCTGGACTTTTGTGAAGCAAACACCTGATATGCGGGTCATAGACTCAAGATGGGTGTTCAAAGTAAAACTTAATGATAAAAATAAAGTTATGAGATATAAAGCTAGGTTAGTAGCAAGGGGTTATCAACAATTGGAAGGCATTGATTATGAGAATGTGTTTTCTCCGAGTGTGAAGTTTGAAAGTATAAAGTTGATGATGCTAGATGCTGTTAACAATGGGTGTGAATTGTACCATTGTGACATTTCCACAGCTTATCTTAATGCTGATTTGCATGAACACATATACATGAAAGTTCCGGATGGTGTAGATGCTGCACCTGGAGTAGTTTGTAAATTAAACAAATCTCTGTATGGACTGCATCAAAGTGGCAGGAATTGGCACGAAACTTTAAAACAAACCTTGATCGAATTTGGGTTTGCGCAGGGGAAAGCTGATAATTGCATTTTTACCAAACAATGTGGTAATTCTGTTGTCAAATTGGCCGTTTATGTTGATGATTTATTATTTTCATGTAAACATTTAAAGGAATACCAGTTGTTTATTTCTCAACTTTGTAAACGCTTTGATGTAAAAGATTTGGGGAAAGTTAAGAATTACCTGTCCATGCAAATAGACAGGGCTGCAGATGGTTCTTTTGCTGTACACCAAACTGCAAAAATAAGAGATTTAATAGAAGTGCTAAATTTGGAGAACGCAAAAGGAAAAGAAACCCCATTAACATGTGGATTTACTTTTACTGAAGAGGATACATCTTTTCATGACAAAACACTTTACCGGTCGATATTAGGAAAGCTGAACTTTATTCAGCGCGTGTCCAGACCAGACATATCTTTCAGTTTTAATTTTCTTTCCACATTTGTGGAGAATCCAACCAAACAGTGTTTTCGAGCGTTAAAAAGAGTAGTGCTTTATCTTAAACACACACTGCATTATAGATTACATTTTAAGGCGCATAATGATACAGGGTTCAATATTTTTTGTGACGCATCTCATGCGTCTGAACTTTTCAAATATAAAGATGTGTCCGGTTTTGTTTACAGATACAATGAATGTCCATTTGAATGGAGAACGCACAGACAGCATATAATTTGTATGTCAACCACAGAAAGTGAACTTTGTGCATGTTCTGAAGCCATAAGGGACATTGAATGGTTTTTGCAGTTGTTTGCAGACCTAAAAATACAAGTAAAATTACCAATACCCGTGCACATTGATTCCCAAAGTGGAATAGCCATTTTGATGTCAGAAGGCAATACCCAACGTACCAGAACGTTACGATTACGCTTGGAGTTTGAAAAACAAATGATTAATGAAAAAATTATTACTTTTGAATATGTAGCTGGACTAGAGCAAATAGCAGATATTTTCACAAAAGCTTTGCCAACAGCTACACATCTTAAACATACACAGAAAATGCTGAATGTTACTGCTACGCATCATTGACCAGCAGGGGGTTGTTAGGTTTTTCCTTTAAGACTGATGTGGTCAATGGTGCTACACAGAGATGTGTGTTTGTAACCTTGTTCTGAATGATAGCACACCTGTGAGCTTTTGCTAATTTGAATAATTGAAGGTAGAGTTTGCTTACTGTAATGTGATTGGGTAATTGATTATTTTGAATTCTGTATTTAAGCAAATGGTTCATGGGTGTGGTGGTGGTGATGTATTGTGAAATGAGAGGAAAGGAGTAGAGGAGTGTGGTGTATATAATTGTAAATAAAAGCAAGCAAAGATACTGAAGACGACTTTGTTATTTCGTCAACCCTGCCGCTGTTGCCACTCAGTTGGTGCGTATTTTGCCCAACACTCAGAGGTCTGCTAGTCCTGGGGGGCCACCCCCCCGTGGCCTGGGAAGATACCGGGGAACCCCCCGCCAAGCTGAGGCCCTCAAAGAAGAAGAAGAAGCTGCCACCGCCGCTTCCCCATCGCGAAGGAGCAAAAGATGGGAAAGGTGGGGTGGCGCAGCACAGGCGAGCGAACCCCCCCTCAGCTGTGACCCTATGGCGGCGGCGGTGGCTCCCCCACCCTCAACGCCCCTCTCTAGGCAGGGGCAGCGAGGGAGAGTGGCTGGGGGGGCGCATTGCAAAGAAGGAAACAGCAGCCAATGCCTGGAGAGGGCAATGCACGCAGGGGGAGAGCTGTGCCACCCCCCAAGGCAGCTCCTTTCCTTTTGCCCAGGGTGGGGGGCGGCGAGGAAAGGTCGTTGTCGCTGGGCTACTCCTGCCGCTGGCAATCCGGCGCAAACGCCCCCACGCAGCTTCCTTGCAGCAGCTGCGACCACCGCCTTCGGGCGCCGCCCCCCACTCCTCCTTTGCGGGCTTCTGCCCGCCGAGGCTGAACTGGCTCCTGTCGGTGCACTTCCTCTCCCGGCCCAGGAGGAGTCTCAGTAGCAACTCCTAACTCGGGGGGGGGTAGGAGGGGGTGCGGAGGGGAGGAAAGGGGGCGATTCCCAGCCCGCGGCGCTGACGATTGCAGTGCAGCCTACCGGGAGGCAGAGCGCGGCAGCGGCTGCAACCAATGCAGGGAGCCGCGTCTCCTTCGCTTGCCAGCCCAGCAGAACTCTTAGGTAGGAGAGGTTGCCACCCGGCAGGGCTTTCCATTGGGAGGCGCGAAGGCTTTAGTGGTGGGGATTGGTGCAGATGTAGGCAGGGCGGGATGAGAGGAGGAGCCGCCGCACCAGCAGCGTTTCCTTCCCCCCCCTCCCGTGTCAACAAGCGGGGCGCCTGCGCAGGGTATTTGCTTCCCTAGTCGGGCCCGTGGTTTGGCCTTCGGGGGGGCAGCTGCCCCCCCCCTGCCCCATGCTGGGTACGCCCATGGCTTACAGCCTAAAAATAAGCATAGCATACAAGGGGAAAGGGGCAGGGAGGGAAGAGGAAAACTGATTCCACACACACACACACACACACACCCCAAATTGTCCCTGCTTTCATGGGGGGAGGGATGAATAATGAATACTTAAGACATAAGGGCTGTTTAGAATGTTGCAGTGAGGGTCTCTTAAAGTCCAAACCTGGGAAAGTTTACAAGTTACGGGGCTAGATTTATGGCTAACGAATGCAAGGGAGAACAGCTCTTGCAGAGTAAATAACCCACAATGTAGCAGAACCATAGCCGCCAAGTACCCCGTTTTCCCCGGGAAAGCCCCGTTTTTACTTACCTTTTCCCGGTGGTCCCCCGTATCACTTTGTCTCCCGTTTTACTCCGTTATTTTCTCCTGCCGGCGGCCATTATTTTTTTCTGATTTGCCCTTCTATGGGCACAAAAAATGGCCGTCGCCAGAAGTCGCGTCGACGCACTTCCGGTCATGTGTAGAAGCTCCTTTTGAAGCCGGCGGCGGCCATTTTTTGTGCCCATAGAAGGGCAAAGCGACGTCGGCGCAACTTCCGGTGTCACACGGCTGCTGGTCCCGGATTCTGCAGTCCGGGACTTGGAAGGTGAGAGCAGAACTGAAGGGAAAATAGGAAACCAGAGACTTCCTATGGCCAGTTGGTGGGCATTTATTATATAGCAGGGAGTGCCTGGCATTGCCTGGGAATTTGTAGAAACCAAAAAATTATTGCGATCGATAGTGTAATTTGTGAGTTTGGACCAGTCATGCCCAAAATCAAGCAAAGTCACACGAAAAGTCACACCTTGATTCAAGATGGTGCCCAGTGCCCAGTGCCCAGTGATGATGTCTCGAGAGGTGGCCAAAACTGTGCCCAGAGATGGGTGACGTCATTTCAAATTCATGTGTTTCGTCTGCCACCTCGATTCAGAATATGAAGGCTATTGCTCCTGCCTCAGGAATCCTCAGTTTGGTGATGACATCTCGAGAGGTGTCCAAACTCATGGAGAGCAGATGGACGGACAAATGGACAAACAAGGGGCAGACAAAGCACTTTCCAAAATAGGCAGGGTAGGGAGAATTGCCCCCCCTGACCTGAAGCCCTGGAGAACCGCTGCCAGCCAGTGTAGACAAGACTGAGCTAAATAGGTTCGGGGTCTGACTCAGTAGAAGGCCTTTCTCCTTTGGTTTCATAGAATCCTAGAGTTGGAAGAGACCCCAAGGGCCATCCAGTCCAACCCCCTGCCAAGCAGGAAACACCATCAAAGCATTCTTGACATATGCCTGTCAAGCCTCTGCTTAAAGACCTCCAAAGAAGGAGACTCCACCACACTCCTTGGTAGCAAATTCCACTGCCGAACAGCTCTTACTGTCAGGAAATTCTTCCTAATGTTTAGGTGGAATCTTCTTTCTTGTAGTTTGAATCCATTGCTCCGTGTCCGCTTCTCTGGAGCAGCAGAAAACAACCTTTCTCCCTCCTCCATATGACATCCTTTCATATATTTGAACATGGCTATCATATCACCCCTTCACCTTCTCTCCTCCAGGCTAAACATACCCAGCTCCCTAAGCCGTTCCTCATAAGGCATCGTTTCCAGGCCTTTGACCATTTTGGTTGCCCTCTTCTGGACACGTTCCAGCTTGTCAGTATCCTTCTTGAACTGTGGTGCCCAGAACTGGACACAGTACTCCAGGCCTTGCAGACAATTTCATTGTCCAGAAAGTGGGAGAAGCAACAAGAGGATCAGCCATTTTAGATCTGGCCCTAACCAATAGTGATGACCTGGTTAGTGGGGTAGAAGTGGCAGGATCATTTTGAAAAAAGAAGAAAAACGAATTCCTATGCCCCACAAATAACCCGGAGATGCATTTTGAATAAAAGCACACATTCTACTCATGTAAAAACACGCTGATTCCCGGACCGTCCACGGGCCAGATTTAGAAGGCGATTGGGCTGGATCTGGCCCCCGGGCCTCAAGTTGCCTACCCCTGATTTAGAGGAAATGCCCAACTTCTGGATTTATTTAGTAACTAGTGGAATTGATGGGCAACTAGAGCAGGAGAAAGCTTTATTTTCCCCCTACGTTTAATGCTTCAAGCGAGCATTGCCATCTGGCCTATTGTTAATTCTAGATTAGCGCTTGGTGAGAGGTTTTGTTTTGTTTTTGTTTTGTTTGTTTTGTAAAAAATAAACATAGAAAACACATATCAAATTCATTCCATCCTCTTCCACCCCCCCCCCACGAGCCCCCTCCTGCCACGAGAAGGTCCCGTGCCGGGTGGATAGCTGAAGGTGGTCCATTTTATAGTTGAGTTTTTCCCCCTCCCCCTCCTCCCTCCCCCAGAGTCCTCTTCTGCCACCAGTGGGCCCTGGGTTACGAGGCAAGACAGAGAAGAGTGTCCGCCCACCTATCTATCCATACATGTCTACTAAAACGAAAAGAAAAGAAAAAACAAAAAGGCTCTCCCACCCCCCCAAAAAAGAAAAATAATCCCCTCCCCCCAAAAAGAAAAAAGCTAAAAAGAAGGAAAAAAGGGAATATATATATATATATATATATATATATATATATATATATATATGTGTGTGTGTGTGTGTGTGTGTGTGTGTGTGTGTGTGTGTGTATATATATATATATATATATATATATATATATATATATATATTCATTCTTCATAAACATTTTTATATATGGGCTTCCCCTACCTCCCCCCTTCCAGATTTGCATTTTAAAATCTCAATTAAGCAGTTTTCTATTCTTTTTTTATCTTTATATTCCTGATTTATTTTATTTTATTTTTATTAAATGAATCTTTATTAGTATCAAAAAAGAGAAAACAATACAAACCAATAAAATCAATAAAAACATTTGTCTCATTTCATTGTTGAGCCCACTTTATCCCTTTCCTCCCACCCCTCCCCTGTCCCACCCCCTGCGCTTCTCATCCTGTTTCGAGCTTATCCTTATGTTCCACTTGTTCGTTACATACCTTAATTCATTCAATTACACAAAAAGAAAAATATATGTACATATTATGTTAACAAAATTGCATATTCTCTTGGTAAATTATTTATGACAGAATTGTTAGACATCTAAGATTATATTTGGTTTTTCCAATTTATTCTTAATATAGTTGATAAATGATATCCAGATTTTTATGGTCTCCTCTAAATTTTTTCCTCTAATTTCTTCATGATTTTTCGCCAAATTGAAATAATTAAATAATTTTATTTGCCAGTCTTCTTTACTTGGGATTTCCGAGGTTTTCCAATTTTTTGCAATTAATAACCTGGCGGCTGCTACCGCATAACTAACTACACACCTGTCGTTTGATTGGATGTCCTCAGGTATCATTCCAAGGAGGAACATTTCGGGGCTTTTCCTAAAGGAATATTTTAACATTTTCTTTAATTCCTTATACAACATTTCCCAGAATTCTCTAATTGCGCTGCAATTCCACCACATGTGGATAAATGTTCCGACCTCCTTTCTACACCTCCAACATAGATTGGGTACATTTTAGACATTTTTAGTGGGGTCAAGTACCATCTATTCTGCATTTTCAGAATATTTTCCTTGAGGTCATAATTGGGCGTGAAATTTAAATCTTTTTTCCATAGATTTTCCCATTTCTGCATTGGGATGGCTTTTCCCAGGTCTTGACCCCACTTGATCATAAAGTCCTTCGTCATTTCTTCTTCTGTTATCCATTTTAGAATTATCTGATATAAATTTTTTATATATTTGTTCTCATTCACTAATAATATTTCCTCTAATTTTGACATTTCCCCATCGAACCCCAATTTCTTGTCAATTTGCAGTCTTTGATTTATTTCAAAATATTGCAGCCAGGTGGTCAATAAGTGTTTTATTTCTGCGTATTCTTTTAATTTTAGAATTCCCTCACTTTCTTCTAATAGAGATCTGTAAGTGGGCCAATTACTATCCATGTTGGTTCTTTTAACGGCAACTAATTCTAAGGGTGAAAGCCACCATGGGGTCTTTGGCTCAAAAAACCTTTTATATTTCTGCCACACTAAATACAGGGATTTCCTAATTATATTGAACATAAAGATGTTCTTTTTTTCTATTTTGTCTTTCATTAAATAACGGTGCCAACCGAAAGCCAATCCTTGGCCCTCCAGGTCTAGAAGGTCTGTATTTTGGAGTTCCATCCACTCTTTGATCCATGCGATTGCGGCCGCATCGTGGTATATCTCGAGGTCAGGGAGGCCGAAGCCTCCCCTATCTCTGTGATCTATCATAATCGTGTACTTCACCCTCGGTCTCTTCCCCTCCCAGATGAATTTCGTAATATCTTTTTTCCATTCGTTAAAAAATTTGTCTTTCCCTAAAATCGGTAAATTTTGAAATAAGTAATTCATTTTGGAGACAACACACATTTTAACTAGAGAGATTCGACCCATTAATGATAATTTCAATTTTCTCCATTCTTCCATATTTGCCTTTATCTTTTTCCACATTACTCTGTAATTTTCCTGTATCAAATCTATCCCCTTTATTGTTGTTTGGATGCCCAAATATTTCAATCTTTTATCAATTTTTAAACCTGTTTTTTTCCTGGAGCTCCTGTTTTTCTTTGGTTTCCAAATTTTTTACCAGCATTTTAGTTTTTTCATAATTTATTTTCAATCCCGCTAATCTGCCAAATTCATTCATTTTCTTAATTGCTGAGGGTATACTTTGAACTGGATCTTCGGTGGTTATGATTATATCATCTGCATAGGCCTTTACTTTGAATTTTTTATTGCCAATTACTATTCCCTTGATGGTATCCTCTTCTCTTAAATTTTTTAATAAAATTTCCAAAGTCAATATGAAAAGAATGGGCGACAAGGGGCAGCCTTGCCTTGTGCCTCTTTCGATATTTATTCTGTTGGTTAATCTTCCATTTATTAATATCTGGGCTCCTTGGGCTTTATAAATAGCTTTTATCGCTTTCTCCATATGTTCTCCTAAATTTAAATTTTCTATTGTTTTTATCATAAATGCCCAGGAGACTCTATCGAAAGCCTTTTCGGCATCAATGGATAGAAGGGCTGCCCGTTTGTCTCTTCTGTTTTCAAGGCATTCCAAAATATTTACAATGTTTCTAATGTTGTCTTTTGCGGACCTTCCCTTTACAAATCCAACTTGGTCCTTGTGTATTAGTTCTTCCAGAATTTTATTCAATCTATCTGCCAAAATTTTTGTAAATATCTTATAATCCGTGTTATGGAGGGAGATCGGTCTATAAATAGATGGTAAGTCTGAGTCTGTTTGTGCTTTGGGTATTAGTGTGATTTGTGCCTCTGTCCAAGATTTGGGAACCGTCCCCTTCGTCAATATTTTATTCATTAAGTCTCTGAGTGGGATTGATATTATTTCCTGAAATTCCCTATAGTATTCTATAGGTAGCCCATCTGGGCCTGGAGTCTTCCCTTTTTTCATAGATTTTATTGCTTCTATTATTTCCATTGATGTAATTTCTTTATTTAAAAGTATCATTTTTTCTGGTGGAATTTTGGGAAGCTGGTATTTTTTAAAGAATTCATCAATCTCTTGGCTATCTGTCTCTTCTTTTTGATATAAGGATTCATAAAATTTGTGAAATACTTTCATAATTTCCTCCGTCTTATCAAAAAATTTCCCCCCTGATTTAATTCTGCTTATTATTTTTTTCATTTTCCCTCTTTTTAATCTGCCAACTCAATAATTTACTCGGTTTATTTGCCCACTCAAAGTATTTATATTTCCAGAATTTTAATTTCCATTCCATCTCTTGGTCAATTATCTTTTCAAATTCTGCTCTCAATAATTTTAATTCTTGTTCAATATTTTTATCATAGTTTTTATATAGGGATCTTTCTTTATTCCTTATTTCTTGTAATAAATTTTCTTTCCTTAGTTCCTCAGCTTTCTTGATTTTGACTGTTTGTTCTATAAAATACCCACGCATAAAGGCTTTCCCAGCATCCCAGACTATATTTAAATCTACCTCACCATTATTATTTAATTTGAAATAGTCTTTTAATTTTTTAATTGCCTCTTGTTTTATATTTGTTTTTTTCAGCATAAAAACGTTTAGTCTCCAATTTCTTTCTTTTTGCTCTGCCTTTAATATTAAACTTATTGCATTGTGGTCTGATAGTGTTCGGGGGTTGATTTCTACTTTTTGAGTTCTTAACAATAATTCCTTTGACATCCAAATCATATCTATTCTGCTTGCGGTCTGATGTCTAGCCGAGATATGTGTAAATTCTTTTTTAATGGGGTTTTTATGTCTCCAGACGTCTAATAAATTTAAATTTCTAGTCATGTTCGTGAATTGCTTCGGTAATTTCATCTTGTATTTCTTCATATCCCTTCCGCTTTTATCATATTCAGGATCAATTATTCCATTCAAGTCCCCCATTATCATAATCTTATATTCATCATATTTCATTATTTGAAATTCTATGCTAAGCAGAACCAAGGAAACAAATCTTACTTTCTACATTTGTGTAAAGTTACTTAAACAATCATAATTGTTGAGTTATTGAATAACTAGAACAACCGGTACGGTACATTCACTGGATAGGAGGGGGTTAATATTTACATGGAAGAGTTATATATTGTATAGATTGTCCTTTCCATTCATCCTTCTGTTTCTCCTTCCTCTTTTTCTTCTTCCTCTGGTACTTCCTCTCCTCCTTCATCTTCTTCGCTACTATGTTCTTCCTCCCTTTCTTCATCAGTCTTAGTTTGGTGTTGGTCTTTAATTAATTTCATTTTGTCTCCTCCTAGTTCCTGGGAGTAAGTCCTGAAGAATCTGTCAGCCGCTTCTTGTGTATCAAACCTCCTCCATCTTCCCTTAAATGCGAAGGCGATACCTTCAGGGTAAAAGGTAAAGGTAAAGGGACCCCTGACCATTAGGTCCAGTCGTGACCGACTCTGGGGTTGCGCGCTCATCTCGCATTATTGGCCGAGGGAGCCGGCGTATAGCTTCCAGGTCATGTGGCCAGCATGACAAAGCCGCTTCTGGCAAACCAGAGCAGCACATGGAAACGCCGTTTACCTTCCCGCTGTAGCGGTTCCTATTTATCTACTTGCATTTTGACGTGCTTTCGAACTGCTAGGTTGGCAGGAGCTGGGACCAAGCAACGGGAGCTCACCCCGTCACAGGGATTCGAACCGCCGACCTTCTGATCAGCAAGCCCTAGGCTCAGTGGTTTAACCACAGCGCCACCTGGGTCCCCTTCAGGGTACTCCCATTTAAAAAAGACCTTTTTTGCTCTTAAAGCTTTTGCTAAGAACTGATACTTTTTCCTTTTATGTATCAGCCTGGGGGGGATTTCTTTCATTATGATTATTTCAGTCCCATCCATCACACATTTTTTCTTTCCCTTGGTTTTTAAAATTTTGTTTCTAAGCCACATTGTGGTAAATGTTGCTAGGCAGTCTCCAGGCCAATTGTTTGCTTTTGCCTTTTTGGAATTAATCCTGAAGGCTTCTTCCAGTCGGGTCTCAATGTCTAATTCCTCTAGATCTAGCCATTTCGCCAGCGCCGCTATCAATCTTTTTTCAATGTCTTCATTGGGTATCTCAGGAACATTCTGGAACCTTAAAATCTTTTCCCTCATTTTCATTTGAAGCATAGCAAGAGCATCCTGTGTAGCTTCCCAGGCTTCCTTTTGGTCTTCCAAGTCTTTTTTCATTTTATCTAAGTCTTTTTTCCCTTCACGTCTTTCTTTGGAGAGGTTTTTCAGAGAGTTTTCCATTGTTTGGTTTTTTTCCTGCACCTCTTGTATGCTCTCTATTGCTTTATTCGATGCTTCCTCTACTTTGGTAATATGTTCTTTAATTTCTTGTTTATCTTTCTCATTTGAGTCCACTTTTCCTACTTTATCTTCCAGGTTTGTCAATCTTTCATTCATGTCCTTTTTCATTTCTGTGAGATCTTGTTTAATCTCTCCAATGTCACTTTTTAGACTTAAAATTAGGTCTCTGAGATGCATGTCATGCTCTGCTATTGCTGTTGCTGAAGACACTCTTCTTTGGGAGTTACTGGCTGAATTCAATTTCTTCCCTTTGTCCATGTTTTGTTTTTTTTTAAATTACCCGCACTGCCTCTTTTTATCCACTGGGTGTCACTCTTAAATCAGTTTCTCTGGGAGGGTGTTTATTATACTTGCAATCTCCACTTTGTGTCGCTGTCTTACTAAGGGAGCAGTCCGTTGTTCAGTTATTCTTTCTAAAGTACTGCACACGTCACTTCTTGTTACTATGTTGCCTTGTCTGCTTAGTCATAGTCTTTAGCATGTCGTCGCCATTTTATTTCAAACACTTAGTTTGGGGGGGGGGGGGGAAGAGAGATTAAATTCAGCTTTTAAAACGACCGGTGCGGGGCTTAGCGTAGCCCACTTTATTTCGTGCTTTCCTCTCAGGTCGTCTTCACTCCTAAAATTTACAGTTCCCGGCCACAATACTGTCCTGCGTTGTATGAATAATATACAGGATCAAAGCTCAAACAGGTCCTATTTAAAAAGTTCTTGTTTCCCCTGCTTACAGATACTTTGTTTCTCCCTGGTCAGCGTCTCCTGTATGCGCGATGTTTCGTTCTTTTGAGTCTTTCCCGCTCCCCGCTTTTCCTTTATACTTTTAAGGCAGTTCGAATTTGCTGGGGGGGATGATCTTCGTGCCAATCTCCTTCTGGTAACTTTTATCTTATCTTATTTACGCTCGGGGTAACCGTAGGGGTTGAATATTAAAAGGAGTTCTTTACCGTCGTGCACGCAGCTGGTTTCTCGGCTTGTGCTGGAAGCGTCTTGCCTCGTCTTAGTGCCCAGGTCTCTCCCCCTCCTTCTGCCGATTGCGAAGGTCTCCGGGAGAGCCTTTGGGGAACCGCCGACGTATCGGGTAGGAATCGCCTTCCCAGCCTTATATGGGGGGGTCGTTTAGCCGCGCGAACCCCCCTTTTCTCCAGCTAATATACCGGGAGTTACGGAGCTCCCGTTTTTGCCAGCTAGCGCTCCGCGGTCCGAACCGGATCGTTTTCTTGTTTTCTTAATATGTGGAACAGTGCTGCTTACCTGAATCATTAACAGCCCATAAGAGGAGGATGATCAATAAAAAGAAGTGAGCTGGCTGTGTTAATTATGGCTGAGTTAATTCTGTGCATCTCCTGGCTGTGTTTATTTAGTACTTCTGCCTGCCTCATTGCCTGCTTGTCTTGCTGCTTATGGTTGCTAGGGCATCCTGATAGCCACCATTTTGTTGGTGCCACATGTGCACCATGTGGGAAGTTTTACCTGTTGAACTCTTTCTAGCGGCCTACGGGGGTTTAAAATAAATAAACTGTTTTCCAGTCTGGATTTGAAGTTGATAGATAAATAGTTGATACTGTTAAATAATTTACATAGATAAAAAACTTGGGCATCAATTATCCCATAATTTGGCCCGGTAGTGTTCTTTTTTTCTGAATTTGGTCACCCCCCCCTTTAGACCTGAGCTTGGCTCATGTTAATCAGAGCAAAAAAACATTAGTGCAATGATGAGCAGAGGTGAATTATCTTTGATTTGTTAGTAGAATAAGGTAATTCATCTGAGTTGGTTAGCAATTTGAATTTATATCCGTGGTAGAGGCTTGCTATTTCAGTTCATTTGTGGACAGGGTTTGGTGCCTGATTTGAAGTAAAGTAATTATATAACAAATAGGGTGGCAATTTATTTGATGGTTGCAGGAAATATTGGTGCTTGATTAGCCTAATCAATGTTCATAAATGTACCAAGCAAACAGTACAGGAAGACAGGCCTGGAAACCATTTTGACTCCCAAACTGACCAAATGTTTCTCTATGGGGAGGGAGGAAATGGGGGGATGGCAATATATTTTCCTCAAAAAGCATTTTATTTAAAAAATTCCAATTTAAATAAAAAAAATCCAATTTTGGGGATTTTTAAAAAAATAATATTTGATTTTTATCCACCCTGCTCGGCACGCAATTATATATAATAAAATTTTGGTTTCATTTTGCCTTTTCCGTGCTGAAATGTCACAACCTGGACGACCATGGCCTGCCCCCCCCCCCCCAGATTTGATCCTGGCTACGCCCATGGATCATGCCAGTTTTCCTTGATGCAACTGATGCTTTGGTACAAGGACCTACTTTAGTGGAAACACTAGGAAAGAGCAACCACATTGTCATACATATGAGGAAGTGAAATTAAAAACAGCATAGAAACAAGCAGAATTATGGGAGGTATCCACATCAAAGGATCTTGCTAACCTCAAAAGAATTCCTGTTCACCCTTCAGCCAATTGTTCTGATAATAATTTTCCATAAGAAGGAAGGAGGTTCATGAACAAATTTGTTAGAAAGCCAGCATCTCTGCTTCAAAGTTCAATGTGTGCTCTGATGTGCTTGCATAAATTCCATAGAAGCAGGCTTTGTCATTGATTTTGATGTCAGAAATGGTTCTGCTATACAATAGGAAGGGACATGGATCAGGGGCGTACCCAGAATCAAAACTGGGGGGGGGGGGAACAACTGATTATTTGCCATCGCCCTACCTAATTACTGGCCTTTGTGGGTGGTTATAAGTGTTGGAGTGTGTGCTTCTGTAGGTTGTAAGCCACCTTGAATTCATTTGGGGAGTGAAAGACAAGATGCATGTTTTGGTAAGAATTACCTTTTGGTAAGAATTGTCTTTGAATTTATATGGACAGATTTTTGCCAATAGAAGATTGCCTAATGTCAGATGATGACAAGGAAATTGGGGGGATTTATTTGAAAATATGGTCCTCAAAAATCTGCTATTTGAATGTAAAACATAGATCCTCCCCCCACTCCAAAACACATACTTAGGTTGTTAACATTCTTTAAAGCTGGTTGGCACCTACTAGGATTTACCGTAGTTAATACAATGGCCTGATGCATAACAGAATGCTCCATCTCTGACATGAATCAAGGAGAGGACAGCATTTCTACAATAAGTAACCAAGCCATCGTCGTTCAGGTTGTGACATTTCAGCACGGAAAGAAGCTCAACAACTTTTATGTGAACCCCCCAAAACAGGGCTTTCCTTCTTTAAAAAAGCCTCAGCAACTTTGACCTGGACCCCAAAGGGGGGTAGATCGCTGCCAGTTTTTAACTCTGTGAGTAGATCGCAGTCTCTTGGAAGTTGGCCTCCCCTGAGCTATAGGGTGTATAAGCATGCATAGTGTAAACAGGTATGCTCAGTTAATCTTGAAATGAGTCCCTTTGCATCAGTTGATTCTTGCAGTAGTCAGTCTGCGAGTAACTTAACTTTAAATCAAAGCAAAAATCTAGGTGAGTTGCCAAAGTTAGCACTGGGTTTCTGCCAGTGTGGTACTCACCAGATGTTACGGACTATAATTCACATCACCCCTGACCATTGCCGTGGCAGTTGTGTTTCATTACTTGAGTCTCATGGGTTGAGCCCAGCAGAGATTTGGATTTGACAAGGCCTAAGGCAAGTGATGGGGGAGGAATGGTTTCTGTATATGCTAAACCCCTACTAAGCAGGGAAGAGGGATGATCTGCATTGCATTTGCATCCAACAGAGAGCTAGGAAACAGTGTAGTATGGGAGGCTCTTACTAGCAGAAGGGAGACATAGCTATGCATGCCTTCCACATGGTACAGATCAACACTAATGTGCTTGAATGAGCAGAATCATTGAAATCGCTCTTTGGAATATTAAAGGTAAAAATAGATTCCTACACTGTTCAGCAGTAATAAACCCTCTTCATTTGCAACAGCAGCCTGCCGTTCTTTCTACCTGCTAAACGAAATGCCAACAAAGCCAGGTGAGGGGCGGGCTAGGTTGCAAGGCGGCGCTTTATTGGCTGGCTGACGCTGACGCCCCTCCCTCCTAACTGGCCCGCCCCTCGCCTCCATGCTCC
Source organism: Zootoca vivipara (assembly GCF_963506605.1). Taxonomy (NCBI): domain Eukaryota; kingdom Metazoa; phylum Chordata; class Lepidosauria; order Squamata; family Lacertidae; genus Zootoca; species Zootoca vivipara. The sequence continues at coordinate 6,805,070 of NC_083293.1, read as the reverse complement.
AGCCAGCCCTGGAAAAGTTTAGCACGCGTGCCATCGCTGAACCGGCCAGCAGCAAGCAAGGACTTGGCTTGCTGACTTTTGCTCATTCCCTCCGGACTTGGCTTGCTGACTTTTGCTCATTCCCGCGGCAGGAGATTTGTGTTGAGCCTTCCGGGAGTGAGGGCAGCCGGAAAAAGCGAGCGAGAGAGAGAGAGGTAATGTGTGTGTGCCTGAGCTGGGCTGGGCTGGGCGGGGGGGGGGGGGGTGCTGCGTGTGGTTTTTGGCACACTGAGGGGACGGGGGAGGGCCTGGGTTGGGAGCAGGAGGGAATTAGAAGAAGGTAAAAGGCGGATCTACACGGATCCTCATGGATCCTCCACTTTTTTAATACTAACTCCAACAAATCCAGTGTCATATCACATCTGGAAGCGGGTCAGGGTAAAACGCGGATCCAGATGATTTTAAACGGATCCTCATGAATTCATATGATTTTTTCATTCAAATAAAAAAACAACAGCATGATATTGTAGAGTATGTCTTAGTCTGTAGGCAGCACCAAAAAAATCACGCATCCACTGTTTCGTGCGGCCACAATGACACAAAAACGTGGTTAAAAACCACGGATCCTCATGGATCCTCATGATTTCTGCATTGGGCCACCGCAAACTCACTGTCAAATCACATATCATGCCCAGGCGTACAGCCTGCACCACAAAAATCAAGGATCCACAGCTTCCTGGCGACACCGTGGCCCAAAAGCGTGGTTTTGAAGCACGGATCCTCACGAATCTTCACCTTTTTGCATGGCCCCCAAAAAAACTCACCCTCAAATCACATATCATGCCCAGGGGTACAGCCTGCACCACAAAAATCAAGGATCCACAGCTTCCTGGCGACACCGTGGCCCAAAAACGTGGTTTTGAAGCAAGGATCCTCGCGAATCTTCACCTATTTGCATGGGGGCCCCCCAAATTCACCCTCAAATCACATATGGGTAAATCCATGGTAACTCACGTTACATTTGACTTATGATTGCGACAATTAAGTAATATCTAAACATAGTAATTGAGAAGCAATATTGAATAAAATAATTGTGTATATAATACATACCTGGTTATTATAGAATCTTATTACCTTTTTTATATTAATTTCAAAATATGAAAAATAAAAATTATTTTTGTGTGGTAACTCACGTTACATGAATTGGACAGCTTAATTTTATGCACCCACTGTTTTTTTCTTTTTCCTCCTCCATGATGAATTTAGAAAAAAACTTTTTAGGTAAGAGTATTACAGAAACCTTGCCTTTCATAGCATAGTGGTCTGGCATTTCTAATTTCAACGGTTATTAATTGAATAACTTTTCTCATGGTAACTCACGTTACATAACATGGTAACTCATGTTACTTTTCAAATCATAATTTTGGGCATTGGAATTCTATGAAGGTAAATAATTATTTTCTTGTCATTTAGGAAATTTTGACAAATATTTATTTAAACATGAATATTAGAGACAGTTTAGAATTAACTTGAATTAACCATAGTAGGTGGGGAAATTACGCCAATGACTTCAAGGTCTGCTTAGTTACTCATCACTATTTGTAGAAAGTATGGAGCAAATAGGTTTGTGTTTAATGATTTGGCCTGGTGTCATCTCCACTACTTTCACTTTGGAGACTTTAGTTGCTGTGGTGACAAACTGAGTGGCATTGGAAACTATTTGCTTTCTTGCTCTCACTGCATTCCAAACTTGACGCTTAATGGTCCCTCCTATGCCATCAACTGGGCCTTTGCCATGCGATGTAGCAAAGTAGTTCCACCTTATTCTTGTGGTGCTTTTTTTCAAGAGCAGCAATTGCAGCCACAACATATTTGTTCTTAAATTGTGAGCTCGGTCCATCAGACCATACATTAATTATGTCAACTTCTTTGGGAATCTGCTGCAAAATGAAATCTATGTAACACACCACTGTCTCCTTTGAATGATCTAGGTTGTCAGAAGCAAGAACCAATGGGTGGTGCTTCCCACTATACCACATTGAGCAAGTAAACAAGCTTACTTGGTTTTGTTTCCAGTGGGCACTTTGAATTTCATCCTGTGCCACACAGCTGTAATTTCCCGAAAAGTCAACCTGTATAAGTGCAGTCTTCTGATCAAAGTCTTTTCGTCCTACTGCTTCTCTCTGTTTTTGGTAGGCTGTGGCTTGTTCCCTTTTTATATAACAGTGCTGCATAAAGGTTTAACCCTTCAGTAGGTCGGTTGAAAAAGAAAAATATACCAAAACAATTCAAAACCGTCACAGTGAGCACTGTAACGTGAGTTACCATAATTGCGGTAACTCACGTTACACATTTTGATAGTGTTTGTAGGGCACAAAGTGTAACATAAAATTAAAATGTTTACATGATTACATTGCATCTACTGCCTAGAAGGAAAATGCAGAAAAGTTTAATTCTGAAGCTCCAATTCAGAAAGATATTCTAAAAATAACTTGCTTTGGTAACTCACTTTACAGCTTAATCATCAATAATTAACATCAATCAATACCAATTAAGAATGTAATTGGAGCAATATAGACCATTTGCAATTGAAAGATGACATTTTAAGCTTTCAATAGACATATTACAATCATTGTTTTCATGGTTTGAATAGATTTTATCTTACCTTTAATGTATGTTTAAATTCAGAAACAAAATCATTTGCAACATGTGCTACATTCAGGTGGCAGCCATTTTGGAATGAAGCATTCTGGGAACAATTTGTTTTGTTGCCAAAACACTTTGATATGTGTACACAAACATAACATGTAAAAAAATTATTAAAAAAACTTTTTACACAAAAAAATTTTTTCCACATTTTCATGGACTGACCCATATCATGCCCAGGGGTACAGCCTGCACCACAAAAATCAAGGATCCACAGCTTCCTGGCGACACCATGGCCCAAAAGCGTGGTTTTGAAGCACGGATCCTCACGGATCCTCACCTTTTTGCACGGCCCCCCAAAAAACTCACCCTCAAATCACATATCATGCCCAGGGGTACAGCCTGCCCCACAAAAATCAAGGACCCACAGCTTCCTGGCAACACCATGGCCCAAAAACGTGGTTTTGAAGCACGGATCCTCACGGATCCTCAAGAATCTTCACCTTTTTGCATGCCCCCCCCAAATTCACCCTCAAATCATATATCATGCCCAGGGGTACAGCCTGCACCACAAAAATCAAGGATCCACAGCTTCCTGGCGACACCATGGCCCAAAAACGTGGTTTTGAAGCACGGATCCTCGCGAATCTTCACCTATTTGCATGCCCCCCCCCCCAAATTCACCCTCAAATCACATATCATTCCCAGGGGTACAGCCTGCACCACAAAAATCAAGGATCCACAGCTTCCTGGCAACATCGTGGCCCAAAAAACGTGGTTTTGAAGCACGGATCCTCACGGATCGTCACCTTTTTGCATGGCCCCCCCCCCTAAACTCACCCTCAAATCACATATCATGGCCAGGGGTACAGCCTGCACCACAAAAATCAAGGACCCACAGCTTCCTGGCGACACCGTGGCCCAAAAGCGTGGTTTTGAAGCACGGATCCTCACGGATCCTCACCTTTTTGCATGGGGCCCCCCAAATTCACCCTCAAATCACATATCATGCCCAGGGGTACAGCCTGCACCACAAAAATCAAGGATCCACAGCTTCCTGGCGACACCGTGGCCCAAAACGTGGTATTGAAGCACGGATCCTCGTGAATCTTCACCTATTTACATGGGCCCCCCCAAATTCACCCTCAAATCACATATCATGCCCAGGGGTACAGCCTGCACCACAAAAATCAAGGATCCACAGCTTCCTGGCGACACCGTGGCCCCAAACGTGGTATTGAAGCACGGATCCTCGTGAATCTTCACCTATTTACATGGGCCCCTCCAAAGTCACCCTCAAATCATATATCATGCCCAGGGGTACAGCCTGCACCACAAAAATCAAGGATCCACATTTTCCTGGCGACATCGTGGCCCAAAAAACGTGGTTTTGAAGCATGGATCCTCACGGATCCTCACGGATCGTCACCTTTTTGCATGGGGCCCCCCAAACTTACCCTCAAATCACATATCATGCCCAGGGGTACATCCTGCACCACAAAAATCAAGGTTCCACAGCTTCCTGGTGACACCGTGGCCCAAAAACGTGGTTTTGAAGCACGGATCCTCACGGATCTTCACCTTTTTGCATGGAGCCGCCACTAACTCACACATCATGCCCAGGGCACAGCCTGCAACACAAAAATCAAGGATCCACAGCTTCCTGGTGATACCAGGGTGCAAAAGCATGAACGGCAGAAGATGAAAATATTGACAGATCAAGTATGGATGTTGGTGATCTGACACTAAGTAAAAGCGAACCGAAAGAAGTGCCATGGTCAGATCACTACCTGGTGCAAATGGACTTCTCCACGACTCTTCCCCTCTCCAGGGAGGTGGGACCAATTCGGACTTGGGGGTTATGTTTCTGCGGTTTTTAGAAACAGAGGCTGGGCATTTGTGACGGAGCGTACTGGGCGAGTATTTTTGGTACGTCTGCAATGCAGCTAAGAATTTGTTCGTAGGCAGATAGATTTCTCTGCTAACTTTCTTTCTCACAAAGCTGTGTTATCGATAATTAGCCAATTATGGGCTATTAATCTCAACAGCCGATTCCCTGGTGGCCCGCTGGAATGTCGAGTTGACCAGGGCTGTTGACTGTTTGGCTCCGAAGCGCCCTCTACAATAGCATGGTTCTCCATGGATCTGAGGGCAATGAAACAATCGTTGAGACGGCTAGAGCGCCGGTGGCGGATAACTCATTCTGAAGCTGACCAGACACTGGTTAGAGCTCAATGTCAAGCCTACCAAGTGGTGGTAGCGACGGCGAAGAAGACTTTATTCACCGCCTCTATTGCATCTGCGGAAAACAGCAGCAGGAGACTTTTTCGGGTGGTTCGCAGTTTAGTGAAACCACCTGCTCCATTGGGGCCCAGTACGGGCCCCATGATCCCCTGCAATGATTTTGCAAAAAAATTTTTGCAGATAAAGTCGCTCAGATTCGGGAAGAGGTAAACTCCACCGTGGGAGCAGGGCCGGGGCGGGGAAGCGATGGAGGTCTGTCTGGTCCAGTTGCGTGGGATCAATTCCAATCTGTTACCTCCAAGGATGTGGACAGGCTGCTTGGACGAGTGAAACCAGCCACCTGTCTCCTTGATCCTTGCCCATCCTGGCTTATAAAAGCTAGCCGGGAAGGGCTGGGCGATGGGCTTCGCGGGTTGGTGAATGCTTCTCTCTGTGATGGGATTCAGGCCTCATCATGGGACTGAAACTGCCTTGGTTGCACTGGTTGATGATCTCCAGCGGGCTAGCGACAAAGGTGAGAGCTGTTTCCTAGTTCTGCTGGATCTCTCAGTGGCTTTTGACACCATCGACCATAACATACTTCTGGACCGTCTAGAAGGGTTGGGAGCTGGGGGCACTGTCATACAGTGGTTCCGCTCCTTCCTCCTGGGCCGTGTTCAGAGAGTAGTGGTGGGGGGTGAGTGTTTGGACGCCTGGGCTCTCACTTGTGGGGTGCCTCAGGGCTCTGTCCTCTCCCCCATGCTTTTTAACATCTACATGCAGCCGCTGGGAGAGATCATCAGGGGGTTTGGGCTGGGTGTTCATCAGTATGCACAAATACAGGATGGGAGGCACAAATACAGGATGGGAGACACCTGGCTTGAGAGCAGTACATGTGAAAAGGATCTAGGAGTCTTGGTAGACCACAAACTTGACATGAGTCAGCAGTGTGATGCAGCAGCTAAAAAAGCCAATGCAATTCTGGGCTGCATCAATAGGAGTATAGCATCTAGATCAAGGGAAGTAATAGTACCACTGTATTCTGCTCTGGTCAGACCTCACCTGGAGTACTGTGTCCAGTTCTGGGCACCACAGTTCAAGAAGGATACTGATAAGCTGGAACGTGTCCAGAAGAGGGCAACCAAAATGGTCAAAGGCCTGGAAACGATGCCTTATGAGGAACGGCTTAGGGAGCTGGGTATGTTTAGCCTGGAGAAGAGAAGGTTAAGGGGTGATATGATAACCATGTTCAAATATATAAAAGGATGTCATATAGAGGAGGGAGAAAGGTTGTTTTCTGCTGCTCCAGAGAAGCGGACACGGAGCAACGGATTCAAACTACAAGAAAGAAGATTCCACCTAAACATTAGGAAGAACTTCCTGACAGTAAGAGCTGTTCGACAGTGGAATTTGCTGCCAAGGAGTGTGGTGGAGTCTCCTTCTTTGGATGTCTTTAAGCAGAGGCTTGACAGCCATCTGTCAGGAATGCTTTGATGGTGTTTCCTGCTTGGCAGGGGGTTGGACTGGATGGCCCTTGTGGTCTCTTCCAACTCTATGATTCTATGATACCCAGCTCTACCTCTCTTTCAAATCAGAACCAGTGAAGGCGGTGAAGGTCCTGTGTGAGTGTTTGGAGGCGGTTGGAGGATGGATGGCGGCTAACAGATTGAGGTTGAATCCTGACAAGACAGAAGTACTGTTTGTGGGGGACAGGAGGCGGGCAGGTGTGGAGGACTCCCTGGTCCTGAATGGGGTAACTGTGCCCCTGAAGGACCTGGTGCGCAGCCTGGGAGTCATTTTGGACTCACAGCTGTCCATGGAGGCACAGGTCAATTCTGTGTCCAGGGCAGCTGTCTATCAGCTCCATCTGGTACGCAGGCTGAAACCCTACCTGCCTGCAGACTGTCTCGCCAGAGTGGTACATGCTCTAGTTATCTCCCGCTTGGACTACTGCAATGCGCTCTACGTGGGGCTACCTATGAAGGTGACCCGGAAACTACAACTAATCCAGAATGCGGCAGCTAGACTGGTGAGTGGAAGCGGCCGCTGAGACCACATAACACCGGTCTTGATAGATCTACATTGGCTCCCAGTACGTTCCCGAGCACAATTCAAAGTGTTGGTGCTGACCTTTTAAGCCCTAAATTGCCTCGGTCCAGTATACCTGAAGGAGTGTCTCCACCCCCATGGTTCTGCCCAGACTTTGAGGTCCAGTACCGAGGGCCTTCTGGCAGTTCCCTCGTTACGAGAAGCCAAGTTGCAGGGAACCAGGCAGAGGGCCTTCTCGGTGGTGGCGCCCACCCTGTGGAACGCCCTCCCATCAGATGTCAAAGAGAAAAACAGCTACCAGAAGACATCTGAAGGCAGCCCTGTTTAGGGAGGCTTTTAATGTTTAATTGATTGTTTTATTTAATTTTTCTGTTGGAAGCCGCCCAGAGTGGCTGGGGAAACCCAGCCAGATGGGCGGGGTATAAATAATAAATTATTTATTATTATTATTATTATTATTATTAAGTACAGTGGTACCTCACAAGACGAATGCCTCGCGCAACAAAAAACCCGCAAGACGAAAGCGTTTTGCTTTGCACAAGGGACTCGCAAGACAACGAGGTTTTCTATGACCGCCGCTTCATCTTGCGAAGCGCAGCCATAGAAAGCCGAAGCGGCGGCGCGCGGCAACAGGGGAACCAGCTGTAGCATAGAAAGAAGGCAAAGGAAGATCAGCTGATCTTCCTTTGCCTTCCTTACGCGTTACAGCTGGTTCTCCTTTGTGTTCTGCTGGTCTCTGCCAGTTGCCACAAACGGTGAGCGGCAACCGGCGGAGACCAGCGTAACGCAAAGGGGAACCAGCTGTAGCTCGGCAAGAAGGCTGACAGCTGATCTTCTTTGCCTTTTTTGCCGCGCTACAGCTGTCAAATCACTTATAATGCCCAGGGGCACAGCCAATGTAGGTCTTTCAAGACCGGTGGTACGTGGTCTCAGTGGCCACTCCCAGTCACCAGTTTAGCCAGGGCCGTCTTAAGCATATCCAGCGCTGTAGTGCAAAGATCCCTCCAGCCCCCCAACCCCTCTGTTTCCCAGAGTTGTCGACCCAGCAAGGTCAGGTGGTACCCGGTGCGGATTTTTTTTGTCACACCCCCCATTGAAATTATTAAAATAAGGAAAAATAAGATACTTACAGTTGCAAGTGTTATTTTCTTTTTCTTTTCTTTTTTTACATTGTGAGCCTGAGCACTTAAAAACCCCTTTTCCTAAAATCAAGATGCATATATTTTTAAGTTCTACTTATTATGAACATGTAAGAAATGGTGATGAATTTCTAAAGCGACCTCTTTCGGTTTAAGCGCACCTATACATGCCTCTCCCAAAAGCCGTTCCCTTTAAGCTCAGATGTGCAGAGGCTGGTTGTAGCCGTTCAGCACTCTGCCCATGCACAAAGAAACTCTCATTCCTCATTCCTTCGCATGTCCCAGGGTCAAAGCCTGACACTGAAAAAATGGTTCTGGCTGAGTCCTGAAGTCACATTAAATCCCAGTTCAAAGTATTGCCATTTGTCCATAAGAGGTTTTCCTGTTCTGGTCCAGTAAAACGCTTCTGCTGCGCTGCACAGACCAGAAACAGTTCTCTTTGCAGAGCATTAAGCACAGCGGCTGGATTCTTGTTGTGGTAAAATCCTTGCAGCTTTGCAGCAGAAACGACCCACGGAAGCCCAACTTTCGAAGACAGTTTTATTGCAGACAGATAACAGAAACATCTCCAGAGCTTTCAGACATGACTGCTCCACACCCCACAAGCAAACAAAACAAACGCTCTATATATACTGAGCATCTTAACAACAACGACTTAACAACTTAAGTCACATGACCTTGCTAATTTGCCAGCGTCTTAGGTTTAAAGTCCTAACAGTCCAGAGGCGAGCAAGTCCGTTTTGCCTTCCTCTTGATTATCAGCCAATATTTAGTGTATGAATAACTAGTGTATGAATGCCCATTTGGTGATATCCATGTGTAGAGTCGTCTCTTGTGTTGTTGGAAAAGAGTGTTTGTGATGACCAGCCTGTTCTCTTGACAGAACTCTATTAGCCTTTGCCCTGCTTCATTTTGAACTCCAAGGCCAAACTTGCCAGTTGTTCCTTTTATCTCTTGATTCCCTACTTTAGCATTCCAATCCCCTGTAATGAGAAGAACATCCTTCTTTGGTGTCATTTCTAGAAGGTGTTGTAAGTCTTCATAGAATTGGTCGATTTCACTTTCTTCAGCACCGGTAGTTGGTGCATAAACTTGGATTACTGTGATGTTAATAGGTCTGCCTTGGATTCGTATCGAGATCATTCTGTCATTTTTGAGATTGCCTCCTGTGAGGGGCAAGGGATATCGCGAAGCCCCTCCCCTCCTGAGTTCCAGCCCAGACCCGAGCGAGGCTGAAAAGAAGGAAAGCTCCAGCTCAAGTGGGGAAACAGGAAGTGGGTTCCAAGGCTCTGGCAGGGAAAGAGAGCCATCGTCCCAGGTGGGACAGGAAGGGGAAAGGAAGGGGGGCAGGCCAGTCCCCCCAACTCTGGAACTTCGCAAAAGGCGTCGGCGGAAGAGGATGGGTCTCCCCAAGTTATTAAAGGTAAAGGGACCCCTGACCATTAGGTCCAGTCGTGACCGACTCTGGGGTTGCGCGCTCATCTCGCATTATTGGCCGAGGGAGCCGGCGTATAGCTTCCAGGTCATGTGGCCAGTATGACAAAGCCGCTTCTGGCAAACCAGAGCAGCACATGGAAACGCCGTTTACCTTCCCGCTGTAGCGGTTCCTATTTATCTACTTGCATTTTGAGGTGCTTTCGAACTGCTAGGTTGGCAGGAGCTGGGACCAAGCAACGGGAGCTCACCCCGTCACAGGGATTCGAACCGCCGACCTTCTGATCAGCAAGCCCTAGGCTCAGTGGTTTAACCACAGCGCCACCTGGGCCCCAAGTTATTATGTTGGCGCAAAACGCGCCAAAAGCCACTGGGAGGTTCTGATTCAAGCTAAACAGATGGGTCTTTGTAAATAGTACTGCCATTAGCACTGTAAATACTCAGCACCAATAAAACCATAAAATGCAGAGCTGTGTAGAGTCGTTACTCTGTAGTAGCCTTCTCCAGCCACCGTGACAGCAACCTCCGAGTCTTTCTGGCTACTTTGGAGCGGCAGCGATGAGTGCGCAAGAAGCTGAGCAGTGGAGGCTGGAAGCCGAGGCCACAGCACAGGAATTGCGGAACGCACAGGCCCAAGCCCTGGCACATGGAACGGGAAGGGGAGGAGGAGGAAACAAAGGAGGTGGAAAGCAGTTCACCATGGAGATGGGAAGCAGAGTTTGAGGACACGGAGGTGGAGATATGGGCAGTTCCGAGGTCCACTCAGTCAGAGGACGAGGTGGACTGGCAGCAGATTTTCACCCCCACCAGTTCTGAGGCCACGGACTTTTTGGGATTTCCCTCTTCACAGGAGGAAGGAGGGAGACAGAGGGACTGGGGGAAGGTGTTCACACCAACCGGATCGGACAGCACGGAGTTTCTAGGTTTTCAGTCACCACTGACACCCGAGCAGCCTCTAGGGAGGGGAGAAGGGGGGCCTGGGAGGGGAATGGATGTGAGGGGCAAGGGATATCGCGAAGCCCCTCCCCTCCTGAGTTCCAGCCCAGACCCGAGCGAGGCTGAAAAGAAGGAAAGCTCCAGCTCAAGTGGGGAAACAGGAAGTGGGTTCCAAGGCTCTGGCAGGGAAAGAGAGCCATCGTCCCAGGTGGGACAGGAAGGGGAAAGGAAGGGGGGCAGGCCAGTCCCCCCAACTCCGGAACTTCGCAAAAGGCGTCGGGGGAAGAGGATGGGTCTCCCCAAGTTATTATGTTGGCGCAAAACGCGCCAAAAGCCACTGGGAGGTTCTGATTCAAGCTAAACAGATGGGTCTTTGTAAATAGCACTGCCATTAGCACTGTAAATACTCAGCACCAATAAAACCATAAAATGCAGAGCTGTGTAGAGTCGTTACTCTGAAGTAGCCTTCTCCAGCCACCGTGACACCTCCCATTACAGCTTTTGCCACTCTTTTGTTGACTATGAGGGCCACTCCATTTCTTCTATGGGATTCTTGCCCACAGTAGTAGATATGATAGTCATCCAAACTGAATTCGCCCATTCCCTTCCATTTTAGTTCACTAATGCCCAGGATGTCAATATTTATTCTTGCCATCTCATTTTTGACCACATCCAGCTTACCATTATCCATGGTTCTTACATTCCAGGTTCCTATGCAATATTTTTCTTTACAGCATCAGACTTTCCTTTCGCTTCCAGGCATATCCGCAACTGAGCGACCTTTCGGCTTTGGCCCAGCCGCTTCATCAGCTCTGAATCTACTTGTACTCTTCCTCAGTAGCATGTTGGACGCCTTCCGACCTGAGGGGCTCCTCTTCCAGCGTCATAACTTTTATATGCCTGTTGTCTTTGTCCATGGAGTTTTCTTGGCAGGGATACTGGAGTGGCTTGCCAGTTCCTTCTCCAGGTGGATCACGTTTAGTCAAAACTCTCCACTATGACCTGTCCATCTTGGGTGGCCCTGCATGGCATAGCTCATAGCTTCTCTGAGTTATTCAAGCCCCTTCGCCACGACAAGGCATTGATCCATGAAGGGACGACTCTACACATGGATATCACCAAATGGGCAGCATCGAAATCAGATTGATTATATTCTCTGCAGCAAAAGATGGAGAAGCTCTATACAGTCAGCAAAAACAAGACCTGGAGCTGACTGTAACTCAGATCATCAGCTTATTATAGCAAAATTCCAGCTTAAACTGAAGAAAGTAGGAAAAACCACTGGGTCAGTAAGATACAATCTAAATCAAATCCCTTATGAATACACAGTGGAAGTGAGGAACAGGTTTAAGGATTTAGATATGGTGGACAGAGTGCCTGAAGAACTATGGATGGAGGCTCGTAACATTATACAGGAGGCAGCAACGAAAACCATCCCAAGGAAAAGGAAATGCAAGAAAGCAAAATGGCTGTCCAACGAGGCCTTACAAATAGCGGAGGAGAGGAGGCAAGCAAAATGCAAGGGAGATAGGGAAAGATACAGGAAACTGAATGCAGATTTCCAAAAAAATAGCAAGGAGAGACAAGAGGGTCTTCTTAAACGAGCAATGCAAATAAATAGAGGAAAACAATAGAATGGGGAAAACCAGAGATCTGTTCAAGAAAATTGGAGATATGAAAGGAACATTTCATACAAAGATTACCATAATAAAGGACAAAAGTGGTAAGGACCTAACAGAAGCAGAAGACATCAGGAAGAGGTGGCAAGAATACACAGAGGAATTATACCAGAAAGATATGGAGGTCTCGTACACCTCAGGTAGTGTGGTTGCTGACCTTGAGCCAGACACCCTGGAGAGTAAAGTCTAATGGGCCTTATAAAGCACTGCTAATAACAAGGCCAGTGGAAGTGATGATATTCCAGCTGAACTATTTAAAATTTTAAAAGATGATGCTGTTAAGGTGCTACACCCAATATGCCAGCAAGTTTGGAAAACTCAGCAATGGCCAGAGGATTGGAGAAGATCAGTTTACATCCCAATTCCAAAGAAGGGCAGTGCCAAAGAATGCTCCAACTACCGCACAATTGCGCTCATTTCACACGCTAGCAAGGTTATGCTTAAAATTCTACAAGGCAGGCTTAGGCAGTATGTGGACCGAGAACTCCCAGAAGTGCAAGCTGGATTTCGAAGGGGCAGAGAAACCAGAGACCAAATAGCAAACATGCGCTGGATTATGGAGAAAGCTAGAGAGTTCCAGAAAAACGTCTACTTCTGCTTTATTGACTATGCAAAAGCCGTTGTTGACTGTGTCGACCACAGCAAACTATGGCAAGTTCTTAAAGAAATGGGAGTGCCTGATCACCTCATCTGTCTCCTGAGAAATCTCTATGTGGGACAAGAAGCTACAGTTAGAACTGGATATGGAACAACTGATTGGTTCAAAATTTGGAAAGGAGTACGACAAGGTTGTATATTGTCTCCCTGCTTATTTAACTTATATGCAGAATTCATCATGCGAAAGGCCGGACTAGATGAATCCCAAGCCGGAATTAAGATTGCCGGAAGAAATATCAACAACCTCAGATATGCAGATGACACAACCTTGATGGCAGAAAGTGAGGAAGAATTAAAGAACCTTTTAATGAGGGTGAAAGAGGAGAGCACAAAATATGGTCTGAAGCTCAACATCAAAAAAACCAAGATCATGGCCACTGGTCTCATCACCTCCTGGCAAATAGAAGGGGAAGAAATGGAGGCAGTGAGAGATTTTACTTTCTTGGGCTCCTTGATCACTGCAGATGGTGACAGCACTCACGATATTAAAAGACGCCTGCTTCTTGGGAGAAAAGCAATGACAAACCTAGACAGCATCTTAAAAAGCAGAGACATCACCTTGCCTACAAAGGTCCTGTGAGGGGGAAAGGGTACAGAGAGCCCCCCCCCATCCTGAGGAGTAGCTCTTCCACCAGCAGTAGCGTCAGCGGGGAGGGGGAAGAGTCCAGTGAGGAAGGAGGAAGGAGGAGACGGGGCTCTAGCAGCATAGGAGAGCCCCTGCTGCACGTGGGACAGGAAGAGAGAGAGGGGGAAGAGGGGGAGAAGGAAAACATGGAAAAGAGACCCTTTCCCCCTCCGGTTCCGGAATTACGCAGAAGGAAACGCGGGAGGAGATTTGGGGTGCCCCGACTCTTACGTTGGAAGAGGACGCGGAGCGCGCCATTCCAGGGTTCTGGGTCAGACTGAGCGGATGTATCCTGTATAGCTCTAGCACTGTAAATAGCCTGCACTTAATAAAAGCATGGAAAAGGCAAAGGACTGGAGAGTCGTTACTCTAGAGTAGTCGCAACCCATCGCCTGTGACAGGTCCGTATAGTTAAAGCTATGATTTTCCCAGTAGTGATGTATGGAAGTGAGAGCTGGACCATTAAGAAGGCTGATCGCTGAAGAATTGATGCTTTTGAATTATGGTGCTGGAGGAGACTCTTGAGAGTCCCATGGGCTGCAAGAAGATCAAACCTATCCATTCTGAAGGAAGTCAGCCGTCAGTGCTCACTGGAAGGACAGATCATGAAGCTGAGGCTCCAATACTTTGGCCACCTCATGAGAAGAGAAGAATCCTTGGAAAAGACCCTGATGTTGGGAAAGATTGAGGGCACAGGGAGAAGGGGACGACAGAGGACGAGATGGCTGGACAGTGTTCTCGAAGCTACGAACATGAGTTTGACCAAACTGCGGGAGGCAGTGCAAGATAGGAGTGCCTGGCGTGCTATGGTCCATGGGGTCACGAAGAGTTGGACACGACTAAACGAATAAACAACAACAAAGGTACCCCTGACAGTTAGGTCCAGTCGTGGACAACTCTGGGGTTGCACTCTCATCTCGCTCTATAGGCTGAGAGAGCCTGTGTTTGTCTGGACAGCTTCCTGGTCATGTGGCTAGCATGACTAAAATGGGCGTAGGCAGGGGGCAGGAGGGGGGAGTGGCCCCCCCTAGAAGCAGGGCCTCTGGCCAGCCTGCCCCGCTGCCCGCCCGGTGCCGTCTCCCTTCTCCCTGGCTGGCTGTGGGGCGGATGGAGGAAAATCCCCACAGCCGCGCAAAGCAGTTGCCTGGCTTTCCCTCCGCCTGCCCCACAGCCAGCCAGGGAGAAGGGAGATGTCCCTTCTAGCAAACCGCGCAAAGCGGTTGCCTGGCTTTCCCTCCGCCCGCCCCACAGCCAGCCAGGGAGAAGGGAGACGTCCCTTCTAGCCGGCTGGCTGTGGGGCGGGCGGAGGGAAAGCCAGGCAACCGCTTTGCGCGGCTCTAGGGCTTCCCCTCCACCCGCCCCGGTGCCCCCTCATCCCTGCCGATCACGGAGGGGGAGGGGGGAGTCGGAGCAGCCCGATTTCGGGCTGATCCTGGCGCCCCCTCGCCCTTGCTGGTCGAGGAGGGGGAGGAGGGGGTCGGAGCAGCCCGAAATCGGGCTGCTCTGATCCCCTCCTCCCCCTCCGCGATCGCCGGGGCGGGTGGAGGGAAAGCTGGCTGGAGGGAAAGCGGGTGGAGGGAAAGCTGGAACGCAAAGTTTCTCTCCAGTAAAATTTTTGCATTGCATGTAAGGATAACACCATTGCTTCCACCGTCAATTCTTTCCATTGTCAAAGTCTTTTTAGAACTGCATGAAAACTCTCAGAGACATTTGTGGTGATTCCACTTTTTTCATTATATATGTCCAGTCTCTTTAGAATCCAGGCCCCAGCATGCTTTATTATTGTTTGGTGCAGGTCTGCCATAAAGTAGTCTAAGAACGCTTTGCTCCAATTTGTACTGAGTTTATCGAATTTGAATCTGTAGTCTTGCTCAGAATTTGACCTGAGAAGATCAAAAAAGTCAGCAAGGTATAGCTTGGTATCTTCTGAACTGGCCCCATCTTTTTTTCAACCAAAACATGATGTCTCTGCGGATGTGATTCCAGCATACCGCTCTGTGGCTCTTGAGCAAAAGATGCTCCAAAGCATTTTAAATTCCTTTTTCTCTGTCAGACACTATGACAACTTTATCTGAATTGAGCAATGGACACTATTTTGAAAGGTTTCAAAAAATCTCCTGTGATTGTCCTCTCGCCTGCTGTCATGTATCATGAACATTACAGGAATCAGTGGTGATTCAGCGAAAAGCCTCTCCCCCATGCTTTTCAACATCTACATGAAGCTGCTGGGAGAGATCATCAGGGGGGTTGGGCTGGGTGTTCATCATAGAATCATAGAGTTGGAAGAGACCACAAGGGCCATCCAGTCCAGCCTCCTGCCAAGCAGGAAACACCATCAAAGCATTCTTGACACATGCCTGTCAAGCCTCCGCTTAAAGACCTCCAAAGAAGGAGACTCCAACACACTCCTTGGCAGCAAATTCCACTGCCGAACAGCTCTTACTGTCAGGAAGTTCTTCCTAATGTTTAGGTGGAATCTTCTTTCTTGTAGTTTGAATCCATTGCTCCGTGTCCGCTTCTCTAGAGCAGCAGAAAACAACCGTTCTCCCTCCTCTATATGACATCCTTTTATATATTTGGACATGGCTATCAAATCACCCCTTAACCTTCTCTTCTCCAGGCTAAACATACCCAGCTCCCTAAGCCGTTCCTCATAAGGCATCGTTTCCAGGCCTTTGACCATTTTGGTTGCCCTCCTCTGGACACGTTCCAGCTTGTCAGTATCCTTCTTGAACTGTGGTGCCCAGAACTGGACACAGTACCCCAGGTGAGGTCTGACCAGAGCATGAGTATGCAGATGATACCCAGCTCTACCTCTCTTTCAAATCAGAACCAGTGAAGGCGGTGAAGGTCCTGTGTGAGTGCTTGGAGGGGGTTGGAGGATGGATGGTGGCTAACAGATTGAGGTTGAATCCTGACAAGATAGAAGTGCTGTGCTGTGGGGACAGGAGGCGGGCAGGTGTGGAGGACTCCCTGGTCCTGAATGGGGCAACTGTGCCCCTGAAGGGCCAGGGGCGCAGTCTGGGAATCATTTTGGACCCACAGCTGTCCATGGAGGCTCAGGTTAATTCTGTGTCCAGGGCAGCTGTCTACCAGCTCCATCTGGTACGCAGGCTGAGACCCTACCTGCCTGTAGACTGCCTCACCAGAGTGGTGCATGCTCTAGTTATCTCTCGCTTGGAATACTGCAATGCGCTCTATGTGGGGCTACCCTTGAAGGTGACCCGGAAACTACAACTAATCCAGAATGTGGCAGCTAGACTCAGGGGCGTCTTTCCCCTTGGGCTGAGTGGCACCCTGGGCCATGTTGCCTGCCCAGCAGGGGCGCATTGAGGAGGCACACGGAACCCCCCGTTTGTCCGCTTCCCCCGCTTCGCTCCTTTCCCGGTGGCGGTGGCGGAGCCGCCTCCGTTAAGGGGCTGTGCCCCCACCTGCTCAGCCCAGCCCAGCCGCCCGACGCTGCGCGCTCCTTGGGGTGCAGATTGCCGTGCCTCCGACAAAGCCACCTCGAAGGCGGGGAGGGGCACCTGGAACCATAGTTTTTGGTCTGTTTTTTTAAAATCCTGGTACATCTCTCATGCAAAGAAAAGATCCTGCACTGCGTGTCTCAGGCCTGATCGATCAACTTTGGCAGACGCAGTAAGGCTGTTGTTTAAAGAGAAAGTACCATAAACAGAGAAGCAACTCCACACGAGGCAGGCTTTGGAAGGTGAAATAGCAAAAGGTTTATTTGGTAACGCTCTGTCGGAATGCCACTTGATTCGCAAGGACACGTCAATTGCAGCATTTTCATTTTAAACCGTTCTCTCAAAGTGAGGATCCACTTTTCCAAATGCCCCTGCGAGGCAGGGACAACCACCCACCCACCCACCCACCAGCCTGGGAAAACCAAGACTATGGACCACAGCATGTTCTGGTCAGGGCCCGCCTGTCAGAGCCAGTGTCATATGCCATTGGTTTGCCTGGGTGTCGAGGACATACCCATCCATCCGCAGCCCTTGTATGCAAGAAAATGAATCATGTGATATAGAAAAATATGGGGGAGAAATATCCACTGTGCAAAGCACAACCTGCCCGCATCCTTCACTTCCCTAACTTTGCCTATGGGGGCCGCCATTTTCAAGGGTTGCCCAACTGGGCCGTTGAGCAGAGATGAGTCGGAAGGCACGGTGGTCTCTGTTTCGAAACATAGAATTGTAGAATTGGAGGGGACCATTAGAGTCATCTAATCCAACCCGGAATCTTGCCCGACATGAGGCTCGAACCCATGACCCTGAGATTAAGGGTCTCATGCTCTACCAACTGAGCTATCCAGCAACAGAGGCTGTAATTTTGGAGCTGGCAGTCCTTCAGTCTTGATTACCTATGTCAGTTTTCCCCAACTTGGTGCCCTCCAGACTCCAGCTCCCATCTTCTTCCCAAAGTTCAGGGATGGTGGGAGTTGCAATCCCAAACATCTGGAAGGCAACGAGGTTGAGGAAAGCTGTACTTGAAGGGAGGCCAGCACTGTTTGTGTGAATCTGGTCATTATAATGAAGACAATGCCCTCAGCAGCAAGGCACCCACCAAACCAAAATAACAACATTTATTTATTGTGACATTGGCGCTCGGCTGTCAAGGAACCATTTTGTTAGCACCAATGTGGTGAACCTTTAGCCCGCCAGACATTGATGAACCACAACTACCATCAGCCCCAGCAAGCAGAGCCAGTGACCAGGGATGACGGGATGATGGGAGTTGTAGTGCAGTAACATGAGGAGGTTGCCCATACCTGAGTTCAGGGATGTTCTTGGTGGATTTCATCATTTTATTAAGGGGTGCCCTTGTGGGGTTTTCTCTTGCTTGCTGTTCTTTGATCCCTTGACTACCTTGTCAGTCCTTGAGAGTGTTCTTGCCCTTTTAAGAGTTCTATGGAAGGAAGTTTTCTTTTTCTGGGATACGTGAGACTTTTCCCAGAAGGGTGCTATACTCATGGAAGAAGTTACAGTGGTACCTCGGTTTATGAACACAATTGGTTCCGGAAGTCTGTTCATAAACTGAAGCGTTCATAAACTGAAGCGAACTTTCCCATTGAAAGTAATGGAAAGTGGATTAATCCGTTCCAGACGGTCCGCGGAGTAACCATTCATAAACTGAAGTGAACTTTCCCATTGAAAGTAATGGAAAGTGGATTAATCTGTTCCATACGGGTCCGCGGAGTACTCAACCTGAAGCGTACTTAACCCGAAGCATGTGTGTAATTGGTTCTGGAAGTCTGTTCATAAACTGAAGCGTTCATAAACTGAAGCGAACTTTCCCATCGAAAGTAATGGAAAGTTAAACAATCCGTTCCAGATGGGTCTGCGGCATTCGTAAACTGAAAATTCGTAAACCGAGGTTCCACTGTACACCTAATGGCCTGGCTTCTTCCATGTCCATCGTCAAGGAACAGCAGCTCTCTCAAGCTCTGGCCCTATGGATGGGACTTATACCTACCCCCCATCTCTGTTCAGCTTTCCTTCAACTGACACCAACTCCTGACAAATCATTGAAAATCCACATGCAGGTTAGTCCTTTGGTAACTCGATTCATACACTAAATATTGGCTGATAATCAAGAGGAAGGCAAAACGGACGTGCTCGCCTATGGACAAATGGCATGGCTTTGAACTGGGATTTAATGTGACTTCAGGACTCAGCCAGAACCATTTTTTCAGTGTCAGGGTTTGACCCTGGGACATGTGAAGGAATGAGGAATGAGAGTTTCTTTGTGCATGGGCAGAGTGCTGAACGGCTACAACCAGCCTCTGCACATCTGAGCTTAAAGGGAATGGCTTTTGGGAGAGGCATGTATAGGTGCGCTTAAACCGAAAGAGGTCGCTTTAGAAATTCAGCACCATTTCTTACATGTTCATAATAAGTAGAACTTAAAAATATATGCATCTTGATTTTAGGAAAAGGGGGTTTTAAGTGCTCAGGCTCACAATGTAAAAAAAGAAAAGGAAAAGAAAATAACACTTGCAACTGTAAGTATCTTATTTTTCCTTATTTTAATAATTTCAATGGGGGGTGTGACAAAAAAAATCCGCACCGGGTACCACCTGACCTTGCTGGGTCGACAACTCTGGGAAACAGAGGGGTTGGGGGGCTGGAGGGATCTTTGCACTACAGCGCTGGATATGCTTAAGACGGCCCTGGCTAAACTGGTGACTGGGAGTGGCCACTGAGACCACGTACCACCGGTCTTGAAAGACCTACATTGGCTGTGCCCCTGGGCATTATAAGTGATTTGACAGCTGTAGCGCGGCTAAAAAGGCAAAGAAGATCAGCTGTCAGCCTTCTTGCCGAGCTACAGCTGGTTCCCCTTTGCGTTACGCTGGTCTCCGCCGGTTGCCGCTCACCGTTTGTGGCAACTGGCAGAGACCAGCAGAACACAAAGGAGAACCAGCTGTAACGCGGCAGGAAGGCAAAGGAAGATCAGCTTCCCGCGCTGACAGGTGATCTTCCTTTGCCTTCTTACCACGCTACAGCTGGTTCCCCTTTTTTGCCACTCGCTGCTGCTTCGGCTTTCTATGGCTGCGCTTCGCAAGATGAAGCGGCTTTCATAGAAAACCTCGTCGTCTTGCGAGTCCCCAGCCACTCTAGGCGGCTTCCAACAGAAAAATGAAATAAAACAATCAATTAAACATTAAAAGCCTCCCTAAACAGGGCCTCCTTCAGATGTCTTCTGGTTGCTGTTTTTCTCTTTGACATCTGATGGGAGGGCGTTCCACAGGGTGGGCGCCACCACCGAGAAGGCCCTCTGCCTGGTTCCCTGCAACTTGGCTTCTTGCAACGAGGGAACCGCCAGAAGGCCCTCGGTACTGGACCTCAGTGTCCGGGCAGAACGATGGGGGTGGAGACACTCCTTCAGGTATACTGGACTGAGGCCATTTAGGGCTTTAAAGGTCAGCACCAACATTTTGAATCGTGCTCGGAAACGTACTGGGAGCCAATGTAGATCTTTCAAGACCGGTGTTATGTGGTCTCAGCGGCCGCTTCCATTCACCAGTCTAGTTGCCACATTCTGGATTAGTTGTAGTTTCCGGGTCACCTTCAAAGGTAGCCCCACGTAGAGCACATTGCAGTAGTCCAAGCGAGAGATAACTAGAGCATGTACCACTCTGGCAAGACAGTCTGCAGGCAGGTAGGGATTCAGCTGATAGACAGCTGCCCTGGACACAGAATTGACCTGCGCCTCCATGGACAGCTGTGAGTCCAAAATGACTCCCAGGCTGCACACCTGGTCCTTCACAGTTGCCCCATTCAGGACCAGGGAGTCCTCCACACCTGCCCGCCTCCTGTCCCCCCAACACAGTACTTCTGTCTTGTCAGGATTCAACCTCAATCTGTTAGCCACCATCCATCCTCCAACCGCCTCCAAGCACTCACACAGGACCTTCACCGCCTTCACTGGTTCTGATTTGAAAGAGAGGTAGAGCAGGGTATCATCCGCATACTGATGAACACCCAGCCCCAACGCCCTGATGATCTCTCCCAGCGGCTGCATGTAGATGTTAAAAAGCTTGGGGGAGAGGACAGAGCCCTGAGGGACCCCACAAGTGAGAGCCCAGGGGTCCGAACACTCATCCCCCACCACCACTCTCTGAACATGGCCCAGGAGGAAGGAGCGGAACCACTGTATGACAGTGCCCCCAGCTCCCAACCCCTCTAGACAGTCCAGAAGGATGTTATGGTTGATGGTGTCAAAAGCCGCTGAGAGATCCAGCAGAACTAGGAAACAGCTCTCACCTTTGTCCCTAGCCCGCCGGAGATCATCAACCAGTGCGACCAAGGCAGTTTCAGTCCCATGATGAGGCCTGAATCCCGACTGGAAGGGATCCAAATAGTCCGCTTCTTCCAGGTGTGCCTGGAATTGTTCAGCAACCACTCGCTCAATCACCTTGCCCAAGAATGGAAGATTTGAGACTGGGCGATAGTTGGCCATATTGGCCGCATCTAAAGATGGTTTTTTAAGAAGCGGTTTAATAACCGCCTCTTTCAGCGGGTCTGGGAAGGCTCCCTCACAGAGAAGCATTCACCAACCCGCAAAGCCCATCGCCCAGCCCTTCCCGGCTAGCTTTTATAAGCCAGGATGGGCAAGGATCAAGGAAACAGGTGGTCGATTTCACTCGTCCAAGCAGCCTGTCCACATCCTCGGAGGTAACAGAATGGAATTGATCCCACGCAACTGGACTAGACAGGACTCTAGCACTCTCCCGCCCCGGCCCTGCTCCCACGGTGGAGTTTACCTCTTCCCGAATCTGAGCGACTTTATCTGCAAAAAAACCGCCACTTGGTAGGCTCGATATTGAGCTCTAACCTGTGTCCGGTCAGCTTCAGAATGAGTTATCCGCCACCGGCGCTCTAACCGTCTCAACGATTGTTTCACTGCCCTCAGATCCATGGAGAACCACGGGGCTGTCCGGGCTCCATGCAATTGGAGAGGGTGCTTCGGAGCCAAACACTCAATAGCCCTGGTTAACTCTACATTCCATCGGGCCACCAGGGAATCGGCTGAAAGGCCATCAACATGGGATAAAACATCCCCTACCGTACCACTCTCTGGAAACCATTTGGATCCATTAAGTGGCGGGGGCGGACCATCCAAATTGGTCCACCTCCATAGAGAGGGGAAGAGTTGTGGAGAAGTCCAGTTGCACCAGGTAGTGATCTGACCATGGCACTTTAGTCTCGCTTTTAGTGTCAGATCACCAACATCCATACCGTGTTTCTCACAAATTAACTCTGTGCCGCCCTATATTATAATTTATGACTGTAAGAAACACTTGCCAAATATTGCTTTCCGGCGGGTCAGCGCTGCCGAGTTCTTAAAAGATCCGGGTATCTGATCCACCCCACCCGACCCCGCCGTCCCGTATCTTACCCTGTGCGTGTTCTCGGACTTGTGAGAGGACGATTTGGTCTTCATGCCTCCGTGAATTAGCAACAAACTACCTTTTGAATGATGGAGATTGAATATTTTAAAAGTAGCTACTTGAAGTCCGCTCGATTTTCCAAAAAAGAGACACACGTGCGGCACTATTAGCTGGGGGCTGCCATCTTGGCTAAAGGATTCTGGGATGATCCTGTCACGTGAGGCATGGGGAAAATGGAAATATTGAAAGCTGATTGGTCTGTGGAAACTAGAAGGGGCGAAGAAATAGGACGCCCAGGGAGGTGGAGTTTGCAGCTGCAAAATCGCCCTTCTCGTCGCCGCATGTCGCGGCACACCAGCCAGCGTCTCGCGGCACACTAGTTGAGAAACGCTGCTATACTGTGCTGGGAGCAGGTCCAGATGGCACTTCCGTAAGGAACAGGAAAAGGAAGATACCAGTCCTTGCCGGAAGCGGATGCGCAACGTGTGCCATGTGGAGCTCAGATGCAGCGGGAGCCGGCAAAAGCTGCAGCACGCCCTGCGCCGAGCCCCGACCCAGCAGGGCCCTACGTGACCCGCAGTGTGCACCGCGCCAAATCCCGACCCAGCGGGACCCGGCAAGAGTAGCAGCACACGCTTTGCCGAGCCCCGACTGAGCGGGAGCCGGCAAAGCGCGTGCTGCTGTCTTTGCCGGCTCCTGCTGGGTTGGGGCGCGGCGCTGCGCGCGCTGCTGCCCTTACCAGATCCCGCTGGGTCGGGAGCCGACGGAGCGGAAGCTAGCAAAGGCAGCAGCGAGCGCTTTGCCGAGCCCCGACGGAGCGGGAGCCTGCAAAGGCAGCAGTGTGTGCTTTGCCGAGCTCCAACCCGGCGGCGGGACCTGGCAAAAGCCGCAGCATGCACCACTTGGAGCCCCGACCCAGCGGGACCCAGCAGCGTGCCCTGCTGAAGCGCCAACAAAGCGACCAGCAGTGCAGTTGCAGCAGCAGCAGCAGCCAGTTCCGGGCGCCAAGCCGCAGCAGGAAGAGGAGGTAATTTTTTAAAAATAAGACACCCCAAAAAATAAGCCATAGGCTTATTTTCTTAAGTAAAATGAATTTAAGACAGTGTCTTAAAATGTGAGAAACACGGTACTTAATCTGTCAATATTTTCATCTTCTGCCGTTCGTGTTTTTTAACCCTGGTGTCGCCAGAAAGCTGTGGATCCTTGATTTTTGTGGTGCAGGCTGTGCGCCTGGCTATGGTGTGTGATTTGAGGGTGAGTTCAGGGAGGCCCCATGCAAAAAGGTGAAGATCCGTGAGGACCCGTGCTTCACAACCACGTTTTTGGGCCATGGTGTCGCCAGGAAGCTGTGGAACCTTGATTTTTGTGGTGCAGGCTGTACCCCTGGCCATGATATGTGATTTGAGGGTGAATTTGGGGGGGGGCATGCAAAATGGTGAAGATTCGTGAGGATCCGTGCTTCAAAACCACGTTTTTGGGCCATGGTGTCGCCAGGAAGCTGTTGATCCTTGATTTTGGTGGTGCAGGCTGTATCCCTGGCCATGATATGTGATTTTAGGGTGAATTGGGGGGGGGCATGCAAAAAGGTGAAGTTCCGTGAGGATCCGTGCTTCAAAACCACGTTTTTGAGCCACGGTGTCGCCAGGAAGCTGTGGATCCTTGATTTTTGTGGTGCAGGCTGTACCCCTGGGCATGATATGTGATTTGAGGGTAAATTTTGGGGGGCCCCATGCAAATAGGTGAAGATTCGTGAGGATCCGTGCTTCAAAACCACATTTTTGGGCCACGGTGTCGCCAGGAAGCTGTGGATCATTGATTTTTGTGGTGCAAGCTGTACCCCTGGGCATGATATGTGATTTGAGGGTGAATTTGGGGGGGGGGGCCATGCAAAAAGGTGACGATCCGTGAGGATCCGTGCTTCAAAACCACGTTTTTTGGGCCACGATGTTGCCAGGAAGCTGTGGATCCTTGATTTTTGTGGTGCAGGCTGTACCCCTGGGAATGATATGTGATTTGAGGGTGAATTTGGGGGGGGGGCATGCAAATAGGTGAAGATTCGCGAGGATCCGTGCTTCAAAACCACGTTTTTGGGCCATGGTGTCGCCAGGAAGCTGTGGATCCTTGATTTTTGTGGGCCTTTGCCATGCGATGTAGCAAAGTAGTTCCACCTTATTCTTGTGGTGCTTTTTTTCAAGAGCAGCAATTGCAGCCACAACATATTTGTTCTTAAATTGTGAGCTCGGTCCATCAGACCATACATTAATTATGTCAACTTCTTTGGGAATCTGCTGCAAAATGAAATCTATGTAACACACCACTGTCTCCTTTGAATGATCTAGGTTGTCAGAAGCAAGAACCAATGGGTGGTGCTTCCCACTATACCACATTGAGCAAGTAAACAAGCTTACTTGGTTTTGTTTCCAGTGGGCACTTTGAATTTCATCCTGTGCCACACAGCTGTAATTTTCCGAAAAGTCAACCTGTATAAGTGCAGTCTTCTGATCAAAGTCTTTTCGTCCTACTGCTTCTCTCTGTTTTTGGTAGGCTGTGGCTTGTTCCCTTTTTATATAACAGTGCTGCATAAAGGTTTAACCCTTCAGTAGGTCGGTTGAAAAAGAAAAATATACCAAAACAATTCAAAACCGTCACAGTGAGCACTGTAACGTGAGTTACCATAATTGCGGTAACTCACGTTACACATTTTGATAGTGTTTGTAGGGCACAAAGTGTAACATAAAATTAAAATGTTTACATGATTACATTGCATCTACTGCCTAGAAGGAAAATGCAGAAAAGTTTAATTCTGAAGCTCCAATTCAGAAAGATATTCTAAAAATAACTTGCTTTGGTAACTCACTTTACAGCTTAATCATCAATAATTAACATCAATCAATACCAATTAAGAATGTAATTGGAGCAATATAGACCATTTGCAATTGAAAGATGACATTTTAAGCTTTCAATAGACATATTACAATCATTGTTTTCATGGTTTGAATAGATTTTATCTTACCTTTAATGTATGTTTAAATTCAGAAACAAAATCATTTGCAACATGTGCTACATTCAGGTGGCAGCCATTTTGGAATGAAGCATTCTGGGAACAATTTGTTTTGTTGCCAAAACACTTTGATATGTGTACACAAACATAACATGTAAAAAAATTATTAAAAAAACTTTTTACAAAAAAAATTTTTCCCACATTTTCATGGACTGACCCATATCATGCCCATGGGTACAGCCTTCACCACAAAAATCAAAGGATCCACAGTTTCCTGGCAACATCGTGGCCCAAAAAACGTGGTTTTGAAGCACGGATCCTCACGGATCGTCACCTTTTTGCATCCCCCCCCAAACTCACCCTCAAATCACATATCATGCCCAGGGGTACAGCCTGCACCACAAAAATCAAGGACCCACAGCTTCCTGGCGACACCGTGGCCGAAAAGCGTGGTTTTGAAGCACGGATCCTCAAGAATCTTCACCTTTTTGCATGCCCCCCCCCAAATTCACCCTCAAATCATATATCATGCCCAGGGGTACAGCCTGCACCACAAAAATCAAGGATCCACAGCTTCCTGGCGACACCATGGCCCAAAAGCGTGGTTTTGAAGCACGGATCCTCACGGATCCTCACCTTTTTGCACGGCCCCCCAAAAAACTCACCCTCAAATCACATATCATGCCCAGGGGTACAGCCTGCCCCACAAAAATCAAGGACCCACAGCTTCCTGGCGACACCATGGCCCAAAAACGTGGTTTTGAAGCACGGATCCTCACGGATCCTCAAGAATCTTCACCTTTTTGCATGCCCCCCCCCAAATTCACCCTCAAATCATATATCATGCCCAGGGGTACAACCTGCACCACAAAAATCAAGGATCCACAGCTTCCTGGCGACACCGTGGCCCAAAAACGTGGTTTTGAAGCACGGATCCTCGCGAATCTTCACCTATTTGCATGGGGACCCCCCAAAGTCACCCTCAAATCACATATCATGCCCAGGGGTACAGCCTGCACCACAAAAATCAAGGATCCACAGCTTCCTGGCGACACCATGGCCCAAAAGCGTGGTTTTGAAGCACGGATCCTCACGGATCCTCAACTTGTTGCACGGCCCCCCAAAAAACTCACCCTCAAATCACATATCATGCCCAGGGGTACAGCCTGCACCACAAAAATCAAGGATCCACAGCTTCCTGGCGACACCGTGGCCCAAAAACGTGGTTTTGAAGCACGGATCCTTGCGAATCTTCACCTTTTTGCATGGGGGCCCCCCAAAGTCACCCTCAAATCACATATCATGCCCAGGGGTACAGCCTGCACCACCAAAATCAAGGATCCACAGCTTCCTGGCGACACCGTGGCCCAAAAACATGGTTTTGAAGCACGGATCCTCGCGAATCTTCACCTATTTGCATGGGGGCCCCCCAAATTCACCCTCAAATCACATATGCCCAGGGGTACAGCCTGCACCACAAAAATCAAGGATCCACAGCTTCCTGGCGACACCGTGGCCCAAAAGCGTGGTTTTGAAGCACGGATCCTCGCGAATCTTCACCTATTTGCATGGGGGCCCCCCAAATTCACCCTCAAATCACATATCATGCCCAGGGGTACAGCCTGCACCACAAAAATCAAGGATCCACAGCTTCCTGGCGACACCATGGCCCAAAAGCGTGGTTTTGAAGCACGGATCCTCACGGATCCTCACCTTTTTGCACAGCCCCCCAAAAAACTCACCCTCAAATCACATATCATGCCCAGGGGTACAGCCTGCCCCACAAAAATCAAGGACCCACAGCTTCCTGGCGACACCATGGCCCAAAAACTTGGTTTTGAAGCACGGATCCTCGCGAATCTTCACCTATTTGCATGGGGGCCCCCCAAATTCACCCTCAAATCACATATCATGCCCAGGGGTACAGCCTGCACCACAAAAATCAAGGATCCACAGCTTCCTGGCGACACCGTGGCCCAAAAAAGTGGTTTTGAAGCACGGATCCTCGCGAATCTTCACCTATTTGCATGGGGACCCCCCAAAGTCACCCTCAAATTACATATCATGCCCAGGGGTACAGCCTGCACCACCAAAATCAAGGATCCACAGCTTCCTGGCGACACCGTGGCCCAAAAACGTGGTTTTGAAGAACGGATCCTCACAGATCTTCACCTTTTTGCATGGCCCCACCCAAATTCACCCTCAAATCACATATCATGCCCAGGGGTACAGCCTGCACCACAAAAATCAAGGATCCACAGCTTCCTGGCGACACCATGGCCCAAAAGCGTGGTTTTGAAGCACGGATCCTCACGGATCCTCACCTTTTTGCACGGCCCCCCAAAAAACTCACCCTCAAGTCACATATCATGCCCAGGGGTACAGCCTGCCCCACAAAAATCAAGGACCCACAGCTTTCTGGCAACACCATGGCCCAAAAACGTGGTTTTGAAGCACGGATCCTCACGGATCCTCAAGAATCTTCACCTTTTTGCATGCCCCCCCCCCAAATTCACCCTCAAATCATATATCATGCCCAGGGGTACAGCCTGCACCACAAAAATCAAGGATCCACAGCTTCCTGGCGACACCATGGCCCAAAAACGTGATTTTGAAGCACGGATCCTCGCGAATCTTCACCTATTTGCATGGGGGGCCCCCCAAATTCACCCTCAAATCACATATCATTCCCAGGGGTACAGCCTGCACCACAAAAATCAAGGATCCACAGCTTCCTGGCGACACCATGGCCCAAAAACGTGGTTTTGAAGCACGGATCCTCGCGAATCTTCACCTATTTGCATAGAAGCCCCCCAAATTCACCCTCAAATCACATACCATGCCCAGGGGTACAGCCTGCACCACAAAAATCAAGGATCCACAGCTTCCTGTTTAGTTGTTTAGTCGTGTCCGACTCTTCGTGACCCCATGGACCTGAGCATGCCAGGCACTCCTGTCTTGCACTGCCTCCCGCAGTTTGGTCAAACTCATGTTCGTAGCTTCGAGAACACTGTCCAACCATCTTGTCCTCTGTCGTCCCCTTCTCCTAGTGCCCTCCATCTTTCCCAACATCAGGGTTGTGGTCGGTTATTGATTTTGTCATGATTTCTATTTCCGCTCTTTTTGTTATTAATTGTCTCGAGACCCATATAGCATCTATTCTACTGAAGGATTCGGATTATTAGAATCCGAATAAAACGTGAATTGTTCCTCCCTATCATTTTTATCCCTCCACGCGTCCACTAAGTCAAATTCCTCTATAAGCTCAAAAAAAAAATTTTGGTAGTCTGCCCGATCTTGATTTTTTCTTTCCTTTTGATCTGTCTTTTTCCACCGATACCACTCCATTCCAATCTCCCATTAACACCAAATCATCGTTTATATGGTCTAATAATATCATTTGTAATTTTTTAAAAAAGGATCCTTGATTATTGTTTGGGGCATAAATGCCAACCAGCAATAGTTTTTTGTTATTCTTAACTATTTGCACCCCCAATATTCTTCCCTCTGCATCCCTGAATTTAACTTCCGTCTCATACTTGGGATTGATGTACATTACTATTCCTTTCTTCTTTACTTTGTCAGACGCAATGAATTCTTCCCCTAATCTCTTGTTTATTAGCACACGCTCGTGTTTTGGGGCAATGTGTGTCTCTTGCAGACAAATCACGTCCCATCTTTTTTTCTTTAAGATATGCTCTATTTTATTTCTTTTTTTCTTATCGTTGAGGCCGTTAATATTCCATGAAATTATATTTAAATTCATTTTACTAATTGAAAACAGAAATATTCAACAGATTTTATTGATATCCTTACAAGATCATCTACAAAAATTCATAGAATTAAAATAGCAATTTTACTTTCCCTTCAGCTAGCAATACTACCCTCCTCCTCCCCCTGTTCTTCTTCCCTTTCCAGGTTCCCCTCACCTCCCAGTTCCTTTCTATAAGTCCTTCTGCATTTATCCATTTCGTCTACCGTTCTGATAAACTTTTTCCTATCTTTGATTGTAAAAGTCAGACCTTCAGGAAAAAGCCACTTAAACCTAATGTTTTTCATTTTTAGGGCATCAGTTAGTTCTTTATACTTTCCCCTCTTTTTCAGAATTCTTTTGGGTATTTCTTTGTACACAAACACGTTATGTCCCTCCATTGTCATTCTCCTTTTCTGCGCTATCTTATCTCTCAGAAGTCTCGAATTAAAATAAACCAGGCAATCTCCCGGACCCTTAAACTGCTTTTTTGGATCGGGTCTTACTCTGAACACCTTATCTACATCTAGCAACAGATCTTCCTCCTGCACATCTAGACCATCAGCTAATTCCTTAACTATTTTTTCCGTTATATTCTCTCCCGGCGTCTCGGGAACGCCCCGGAATCTCAAAACCATTTCTTTTTGATACAGCAATTTGGTCTAGCATCTCCTCGTGTGCCTTTTTTATTTCACTCATCTGTGCACTTGAACTTTCCTGGGTTTTCTTAAAGTCTCTGTTCTCTTGCTGCAATTTTTTGGTCATTTCTTTCAATGAATCTTCATGTTTGATCACTCTAGTGTCCAGTTCTGTCACTGTCTTTTCTATTGCCATGTTCTTTATTGTTAAGTCTTTCATTTGACCCGACAGCTCTGCGATCATCTTTGAATTCTGCTCTATCTTCAGGCCCATATTGTCTAATTTTTCATTGATTGTTTTGTTCATATTTACTATTAGCTCCCGAAGGTCTGCATTGGGGTCCAATTCAGCCGTTGACTGTCTTCTTCCTGTCAATGACGCTGTGATTGTTGTCTGAGATGATGTTTTCTTTGTAGTTGTCATTTTTCTTGTTCTATTTTTGCAATATAGAAAATTAATAAATTGCTGTCCCAGTGTATAATCAATCTTTCCTGCTGATATTCCCAATATTTAACAGAGAAGGGAAAAGAAAAACGCCCATTTTATCTATTACAATACCTCAGAACCAATATTCCCCTTATTTAGAATCACTATCCCAAATTCATCAATTTTACAATTTTAATATCTAATAATTTGCTATGACCACTTCTTCTTGGTTTGTTGTTGTTGTTGTTGTTTAGTCGTTTAGTCGTGTCGGACTCTTCGTGACCCCATGGACCAGAGCACGCCAGGCACTCCTGTCTTGCACTGCCTCCCACAGTTTGGTCAAACTCATGTTCGTAGCTTCGAGAACACTGTCCAACACTGTCCTCTGTCGTCCCCTTCTCCTAGTGCCCTCAATCTTTCCCAACATCAGGGTCTTTCCCAAGGATTCTTCTCTTCTCATGAGGTGGCCAAAGTATTGGAGCCTCAGCTTCACGATCTGTCCTTCCAGTGAGCACTCAGGGCTGATTTCCTTAAGAATGGATAGGTTTGATCTTCTTGCAGTCCATGGGACTCTCAAGAGTCTCCTCCAGCACCATAATTCAAAAGCATCAATTCTTTGGCGATCAGCCTTCTTGATGGTCCAGCTCTCACTTCCATACATCGCTACTGGGAAAACCATAGCTTTAACTATACGGACCTTTGTCGGCAGGGTGATGTCTCTGCTTTTTAAGATGCTGTCTAGGTTTGTCATTGCTTTTCTCCCAAGAAGCAGGCGTCTTTTAATTTCGGGACTGCTGTCACCATCTGCAGTGATCAAGGAGCCCAAGAAAGTAAAAACCATCTGCAGTGATCAAGGAGCCCAAGAAAGTAAAATCTCTCACTGCCTCCATTTCTTCCCCTTCTATTTGCCAGGAGGTGATGGGACCAGTGGCCATGATCTTGGTTTTTTTGATGTTGAGCTTCAGACCATATTTTGCGCTCTCCTCTTTCACCCTCATTAAAAGGTTCTTTAATTCCTCCTCACTTTCTGCCATCAAGGTTGTGTCATCTGCATATCTGAGGTTGTTGATATTTCTTCCGGCAATCTTAATTCCGGCTTGGGATTCATCTAGTCCAGCCTTTCGCATGATGAATTCTGCATATAAGTTAAATAAGCAGGGATTGGGTTGGGATTGGGAGGGGGGGTATTTTTTGTTGAAATGGAATATTATGTGAATATGGTTTTGTATTGTTTTTTCTTTCAATAAAAAAGCCCCCCCTCTCTTTCACTTTATGTCTCTCTCTCTGTCTGTCTGTCTCTGTCTGTCTCTCTCTCTCTCTCTCATTAAATCCCAACCTCTTCTTCCTCTTGTGACACTCTTTAGTTCACTTCCATCTGGAAAGCTGCTGCCAGTCAGTGTAGACAATACTAAACAAGATTGACCAATGGACTTAGTATAAGGCAATTCCCTTGTTCCTCTAAACAAGCAGCTAAGCAGTTTACATTAAATAATAGGATGAATGGTTGACTCAGTGGATCATGTACCTGTGAGTACCATATTTGCAGTTTATCAGGTAGCATGGCAGAGGACATTGTGTCGCCGCCACCCCGGACCCCAGCAATTGACAGCATGTACACTGAACAAAACTGACAGGCTACTTTGCTGAAGGTTTGGTCTCTTGAGAGCATACTGGTACCTATTGCCAACACAGAGAATCACATTATTTGGCCGGGGGGGGGGGGGGGCGCCAGAAGGTGATCTCGCCTAGGGCGCAAAAAACCCTAGCCCTAGCCCTGGAGACATTGCACATATTTTTGTAACTCAAGAAAATCTTTAATGAAAAAATTACTGTGCTACCTTTTCACTGCTCATCAGAAAGCTCTGACACAGCTGTTTCTTTTGGACATGTGCGTTTATTTTCACACTTTGTTCCCAGCCGCCTTAATTGTGGTGTCCGTTTACATTCCAACGCTTTGTGATGCTCCTCTTGGATGTGTTGTCATCGAGAGCAATCTTCAGGGGCCAGCCATAGACCTGATGTGCACATCGGCAAGTTTTTGCTTTGTGTGTTATCAACTACTTTAATCACCTGACGTGCAGAGGTGACTAAGAGGAGAGGCATTTAACCGTGCACTTGACAAATAGCCTTGGAGGCTAAAGATTGATCCGGCCCTGCATTCCTGGACTTCCCCCTGCTTTGTGTTTTGTAAGGCAAACCTGCTTTGTCACCATTCCTGATCACTGCTGATATAAAAAAAAGATTCCTGGAATCATAAAATCAAAGGATGTGAAAATGTCATCTCAGCAGAAAGGGACGTGTCTTTTAAACAGGCACGCCTGAGTGTTGTAGAACAGCGGTAGGGAACCTCTGGCCTAGAAGCTGAATGCAGCCCTCAAGGCCACGTCCCTTACCAGCCTTGCCCCACCCACTTTTACTTCTGGCTCCTCCCATCACGGGATTGCAGCCCCCAGTCTATAAAAGTATTCCATCCCTGTTGGGTTGAGAGGCTGTGTTTGTTTCCATTATTGCATCTCTGCACTGCGGGGGGAATGTCACTGTCAAATAATCTACGCCTCACTGGAGATGTAAGAAGAGGCAGTGCAGTTCAGTGGTTGGAGTGCTAGGCTATGTTCGTGGAGACCTTGATTCGCAGCCGCACTCAGATGCAAAGTTTGCAGGCTGTACGTTGCTGAGCCAATCACTATCCT
Source organism: Zootoca vivipara (assembly GCF_963506605.1). Lineage (NCBI taxonomy): Eukaryota > Metazoa > Chordata > Lepidosauria > Squamata > Lacertidae > Zootoca > Zootoca vivipara. The sequence goes on along the minus strand of NC_083293.1, from coordinate 6,772,300 downwards.
TCAGCCTAGCCTACCTTGGAGGACTGTGGTGAGAATAAAAGGTGTATGCGAATAAAAAATGAAGTGGGTGCACACCTTCCCACAGTTGTCCCCCCTCCCCCCCACACACATTGTAATCCTTCACAGGTTTACTCAGTCCTGCTGAATTGAAGAGATTTGCAGGTTACGTCTGCCACTGATTGCAGCCTCAAGAGTTCTGGTTTCATTTGCCCTTCTCTGTCCTGACCTGCTGCCCAGGCACTTGGCCTGCACTTTTCCAGGCATCCATTGCAGCCGCAAGCACCTTTGCCTTCCCTTCTGCTTTCTGACCTTTCAGCAGGTGTCTTGCTCAAAAATTCCTCTCTGTGGAAATTCGGTCCTTGCTCCAGCAAGCGGCTCCTTCCGGCCCCATTGCCACATCAGCCATCTGGAAACAACTCACACCTTCCCACAGTTGAAATTAGAGCCTTGGATTCTTTGATCTATTGCCATGTGCAGTATTTTGTTTCTTCCTTTGCTTAGGGATTTAAAAACCACTTTCCAACAAGTATATCTGAGGTGCTGCACAACAGAAGCAAAAAAAAGCAACAAAAACCCCAGCAGCATACATAGATATATTTTTAAAATTACATTTATATCCCTTCTTTCCTGCATAGAGCTGAAGCTGTTGTATGTGGCTATCTCTACTCCTCATTTTATCCTCACCACAACCCTCTGAGGTAGGTTAGGCTGAGAGAAAGTGACCAGCCCAAGGTCGCCCAAGGTCATTTAGACCTTCATGGCTGAGTAGAGATTTGAACCCTGGTCTCCCAGGTCCTGGTCTGACACACTTGATCTTCCAGGTATAACAATCTAAAAAAGCAGATCTTAAAAACACCAGATTGCAGGTCCTGTATACCTGAAGGAGCGTCTCCACCCCCATCATTCAGCCCGGACATTGAGATCCAGCACCGAGGGCCTTCTGGCGGTTCCCTCATTGCGAGAAGTGAGGTTACAGGGAACCAGACAGAGGGCCTTCTCAGTAGTGGCACCCGCCCTGTGGAACGCCCTCCCAGCAGATGTCAAGGCAATAAGCAATTATTTTACTTTTAAAAGACAACTGAAGGCGGCCCTGTTTAGGGAAGTTTTTAATGTTTGATGCTGTACTGTTTTTAATATTCGGTTGGAAGCCGCCCAGAGTGGCTGGGGAAACCCAGCCAGATAGGCGGGGTATAAATAATAAATTATTATTATTATTATTACACAGATCCCATATTCTATACAACATAAAATACAGGGGAGACTGGTCTATTGGGGCAAATGGGTCGTTGTCGCACCAAGCTTGATCTACTCTTAAGGCAAGCCACCAGCCTGCATTTGGAGCTGCATCTGTACAGTTCCATCGCCTCACCTCAAAAAGTGTGTTGTAAAGTTCTAAAGGTTCAGAAAAGAGCAACTAAAATGATCAACGGCGACTCCTTTCTAAGGAAAGGCTGCTGCATTTGGGAGTTCTTGGTCTAGAGCAGGCATCCCCAAACTCTGGCCCTCCAGATGTTTTGGACTACAATTCCCATCATCCCTGACCACTGGTCCTCTTAGCTAGGAATCATGGGAGTTGTAGGCCCAAACATCTGGAGGGCCGCAGTTTGGGGGTGCCTGGTCTAAAGAAAAGGCAAGTAGCAAGTGACACATGATAGAAGTTCATAAAATTATGCGTGCTGTGGGAGAAAGTAAAGAGAGAGAAGTTTCCTCTCCCTCTCTCATGACACTAGAATTCGTGGACGTCCAATGAAACTGAACGTCGGAAGATTCAGGGCGGATAATATAAAGTCTTTCTTCACACAACACATCGTTAAACTATGGAAGGGGGCAGGGATGGCTGCCAACTTGGGTGGTTTTCAGAGAGGATTAGACCCCTTGGTGGAGGAGAAGGCTTTCAATGGCTACTAGCCATTATGGCTGTTTACTGCCTCCATGATCAGTGTCAGTAATGCTTCTGAATGCTAGTTACTGGAAACTGTGGTAGGGGAGAGTTTGGGTCTCCTCCTCTCTCTTCCCCCTGAAGGTTCAATGGGGAGAAGGGGGGTGCATGGGGTTCCCTGTTCAGATCATGCATGGGGGGGGAGAGACCCCCAAGTCTGGGAGCGGAGAGTCATGGCGGAGGGCAAAGGAGACGCAGCAGCAAAGGGGAGAAATTGCAGGCGTCACCTGAGGAGTTTGGGCGAAAGGGGCGGAAAAGGGGAGAAAAAGGCAGGGATGAGGGAAGTGTCATTGGGTGTAACACGGAGGGATCAAGGAGGCCCAAACAAGCCGGGGAAGGAAGGGGGGCGCTCCTTGGCTCGCTCCGTCCTTGCCTGGAGGTCATAAAGTACCTTTTGCTGCTTCGTTCCTGTGCTTTAGGCCACAAAATGCAGGTGTAATGGGGGGGGCTACAAATTCCTTGACCTGGTGCAGAAATCACTTCCAAGCAATCCATTGCCATGGCCCAATGGAAGCTCTCAGTCACTGCAAACATTCCAGCAACAATATTGAAAGGAATTCCTCCCCGCCTGCTGGATTTCTGCCTGCCAGAAGGATGAAGGACGTAGAAACCCAGCCAAAAAGGGGGAGGGAGAGCAATAGATTCTGCTTCTCTTCCTCACAGATTGGCATAACCCCAGGGCACCTTAACAGGAGACACTTTGGGGTCTTGGCAGGCGTGCCTATAACTTAAGGAACACAGTCAACAGGTCTGCCAGCCAGCCATGACTGACTGCATAAGAGGCAACTCCGAGGGCCGAGGTCCCTTTGGTGCCCCCCATAAAATATTTGAGGCCCCTCCCCCAGTTAATGGCCATGGTGTGCGCAGCTGCATCTTGTGATCAGTTTTGCAGGGCGGGGCTTCCTTGGGTCCAAGGGAGTCCAATTAAATCCTTAATTAACTGAGATTCTGCCCCCTAACATAAATCCTGGCTATGCCCATGCCTGCCCTCCCCCATATTCCTACTCTGCAATTCTCTGCTGCAAGTTTGTGCAGATTTTTAGGTGCAGGTTGGGTGCAAGAGCTGCATAGGATTGCAGCCCATCTTCTTTTTTTAATTTCTTTTAAAAATTCATTAATAATGCAATTTGGTTAAGGAATATTGGCAAAAGATAATAAAGGTAATTTCTGGATTATCCCAAATAAACATAGAAATTAATAGGGACTTGCTGTTTTCGGGAATACTGGGTAATTACAATGTAAAAAGTAACAAGCAAGAGCTGTATAAGATCATGATTTTAGCCGGAATGGCAATTATTGCTCTAGGATGGAAAGGAAAAGCTAAATGGAATATGGAAAAATGGAACAACTCTGTTTTTGAATATGTACAATCAGAAATATTTGCACAGATAGGAGTTGAGGATAGATGGGAAAGTAAATGTCAAAAAATCACAAATAAGTGGGCATTCTACAGGAATTGGGTAGAAAGGGGAGAAGCCAACCCGAATATACAGGCAAAAAGGAAGAGACTGTGTACGTGGTTAAAAGATATGAAGAAGGAAGGCCCGGTTATGGGGAGGGTGGGAAGGGAGGGGGAAAGACTGGGGGAAACTGTAAAGATACGGGGAATGAACTGTTGTTATGTCAACCTTTATAAGAATCATATTAAAAAATTCAATTAAATTTTAAAAAAAGTTTCCTGTTTTCTTTTCCCAAGCAGAGATAATGTGTAAGCGTGGTGTCAGCTCCCTTAAAAAGTCAACAACTCTAGGGAACCTTGGGGTTCACCCCCCTTAAAAAGGTTGACAACTATGGGAAAGGGGGGGCGCCAGAAGGGTCTTTGCACCACGGCGCCGGATATGCTTAATACGGCCCTGCCTCTGAGGCTCCCTTTGCTTCGTCCTCTCTCCCAGGACCCTGCAGCTTGTTTTGGCTCCTTGACTCCTCAGGAAGGACAAAAGAGACGGATCCTGCAAACCTGGCGAGGATGGAAGGGGGAAGGTGGACGGTTGACCTGGTGAGGTTGTCTCCTGCTTCCCTCCCCACAACCTCTGAGCGTTCCCTCCCAGGGACCTCCGAGAGATCGGGTGAGTCCCAGGGGCATGGAGGGATGGAGCCAGAGAGGTATTGGGGCTTGCTCATCTTGGGGGTGGGGGGAGGCAGGCAGGCGGATGGAGATGGAGAAGGGGAGCACCTTGTGTCATCTGCAGGCCATTTGAGCTAGGAATACATCACAGCTCCCCGGCCACCGCAGCTCAAAATGTCTAAAACCAGTACTGTGATCTGGATGCCCTACCAAGGTCAGACAACTTACTGATCTATCGCGCAGCACTAGAAGCCATGACTCTTTAAAGTGACCTGATCCTGCTTTGCAGATTGAACGTAGATGGGGCCACTGTGTGTTGCCTTTCTCTTTCCTTTTTGGAATAGCCTTTTATTTGCTTTTAAAAACAAGCAACATAGGACCACTAAATGATATAAATATGTAGACCGAGTCTTCTTGTGTCATTTGTATATCTCAAAACTAACAGAATAAATTTGCAGGAATATCTATAACATGATTCATCATTACTGGTCAGTTATGAGTTCTAAATTCATGAATTGCTTTAAACTAAAACAAAAAAAAAACCGAGGAAACAGCAGAGAGCAAAGAACATTCAACATCGCATAGCTGAATGCCTAGTCAGGAGCTCTTGTGGCCGTTGTGCTTAGATTAAGTGTGAGTCATAGTCATTTGTCCTCTTCTGTTAACAATGAAACAATACAGAGTTGGTCTTCTCCTGAACATGGGAGGGAACAGGTTTAATGTGAAAAAAGTGATTTGCGTATAAATTTAAATTTAGTCCAACCAGATTGAGGCAACAGCTGTTGGGAAGTGCGTTGGTGAAGATGTTGCTGTTTGTTTCACCGACAAAGTTGGATGATAATATCCATTTTTAAATTTCATACATACCTCTATGTGATGAACCTCCACTACAAAAAGTTGTAGAAGATCAGATTTGTTTTTGTTTTTGTCTGTATTTGGTTGACTATAGAGATGACTGACCTTGGGGATGGAGTGGATTCCAGGATTGAGCCAAACAAAATCCATTTCCAGATGAAAGCCAAGCAATACATCAGTTCATACTAGGAGGGGGGGAAAGCAGTGGGAATTAATTATAGTAAGGCCTCACATCTAACATTCTTCAGTTCTTCCTCTATCACAGGCATTCATTAACTTTGTTCAATAACCTGGAGCTCCATTTCTTCCTGAGGTTCTAATTAGCTTCTCTCTTCATTGCAGATGGTGATGAATTGGAAGGGAAGAACAAGGGGGACCACAACAGAATCCACATAGAGGAGAAGCCAAATAAATATTCAGAGTGTGGAGAGAACATCCGTCAGAACTCCCAGTCCTCTTCTCATCAGAGAAAGAGGTTCCTTCAGAGGAATAGTCTCACTTCACACGAAAGAACACAGAGGAGGGAGAAATTGTATCAGTGCAGAGAATGTGGAAAGAGCTTCAGTTTCAAGAAGAATCTCACTTCCCATCAAAGAATTCATACAGGGGAGAAACCCTATCAGTGCTTGGAATGTGGAAAGAGCTTCAGTCACTCTAGCCATCTCACTTCCCATCACAGAATTCATACAGGGGAGAAACCCTATCAGTGCTTGGAGTGTGGAAAGAGCTTTCGTCTGAGCGCCTATCTCACTTCCCATCACAGAATTCATACAGGGGAGAAACCCTATCAGTGCTTGGAATGTGGAAAGAGCTTCAGTCACTCTAGCCATCTCACTTCCCATCACAGAATTCATACAGGGGAGAAACCCTATCAGTGCTTGGAATGTGGAAAGAGCTTCAGTCAAGCCTCAAATCTCAAGACCCATCAAAGAATTCATGCAGGGGAGAAACCCTATCAGTGCTTGGAATGTGGAAAGAGCTTCAGTAAAGCTTCAAATCTCAAGACCCATCAAAGAATTCATACAGGGGAGAAACCCCATCAGTGCTTGGAATGTGGAAAGAGCTTCAGTAACAATGGTGATCTCACTTTCCATCACAGAATTCATACAGGGGAGAAACCCTATCAGTGCTTCGAATGTGGAAAGAGCTTTCGTCTGAGCGCTGATCTCACTTCCCATCACAGAATTCATACAGGGGAGAAACCCTATCAGTGCTTGGAATGTGGAAAGAGCTTCAGTCACTCTAGCCATCTCACTTCCCATCACAGAATTCATACAGGGGAGAAACCCTATCAGTGCTTGGAATGTGGAAAGAGCTTCAGTTGCAGCACATCTCTCACGTCCCATCACAGAATTCATACAGGGGAGAAACCCTATCCGTGCTTGGAATGTGGAAAGAGCTTCAGTCACTCTAGCCATCTCACTTCCCTTCACAGAATTCATACAGGGGAGAAACCCTATCAGTGCTTGGAATGTGGAAAGAGCTTCAGTTGCAGCACATCTCTCACTTCCCATCACAGAATTCATACAGGGGAGAAACCCTATCAGTGCTTGGAATGTGGAAAGAGCTTCAGTCACTCTAGCCATCTCACTTCCCATCACAGAATTCATACAGGGGAGAAACCCTATCAGTGCTTGGAATGTGGAAAGAGCTTCAGTTGCAGCACATCTCTCACTTCCCATCACAGAATTCATACAGGGGAGAAACCCTATCAGTGCTTGGAATGTGGAAAGAGCTTCAGTTGCAGCACATCTCTCACTTCCCATCACAGAATTCATACAGGGGAGAAACCCTATCAGTGCTTGGAATGTGGAAAGAGCTTCAGTCAGTCTAGCCATCTCACTTCCCATCACAGAATTCATACAGGGGAGAAACCCTATCAGTGCTTGGAATGTGGAAAGAGCTTCAGTTGCAGCACATCTCTCACTTCCCATCACAGAATTCATACAGGGGAGAAACCCTATCAGTGCTTGGAATGTGGAAAGAGCTTCAGTTGCAGCACATCTCTCACTTCCCATCACAGAATTCATACAGGGGAGAAACCCTATCAGTGCTTGGAATGTGGAAAGAGCTTCAGTCAGTCTAGCCATCTCACTTCCCATCACAGAATTCATACAGGGGAGAAACCCTATCAGTGCTTGGAATGTGGAAAGAGCTTCAGTTGCAGCACATCTCTCACTTCCCATCACAGAATTCATACAGGGGAGAAACCCTATCAGTGCTTGGAATGTGGAAAGAGCTTCAGTCACTCTAGCCATCTCACTTCCCATCACAGAATTCATACAGGGGAGAAACCCTATCAGTGCTTGGAATGTGGAAAGAGCTTCAGTTGCAGCACATCTCTCACTTCCCATCACAGAATTCATACAGGGGAGAAACCCTATCAGTGCTTGGAATGTGGAAAGAGCTTCAGTCACTCTAGCCATCTCACTTCCCATCACAGAATTCATACAGGGGAGAAACCCTATCAGTGCTTGGAATGTGGAAAGAGCTTCAGTTGCAGCACATCTCTCACTTCCCATCACAGAATTCATACAGGGGAGAAACCCTATCAGTGCTTGGAATGTGGAAAGAGCTTCAGTTGCAGCACATCTCTCACTTCCCATCACAGAATTCATACAGGGGAGAAACCCTATCAGTGCTTGGAATGTGGAAAGAGCTTCAGTCAGTCTAGCCATCTCACTTCCCATCACAGAATTCATACAGGGGAGAAACCCTATCAGTGCTTCGAATGTGGAAAGAGCTTCAGTTGCAGCACATCTCTCACTTCCCATCACAGAATTCATACAGGGGAGAAACCCTATCAGTGCTTGGAATGTGGAAAGAGCTTCAGTTGCAGCACATCTCTCACTTCCCATCACAGAATTCATACAGGGGAAAACCCTATCAGTGCTTGGAATGTGGAAAGAGCTTCAGTCACTCTAGCCATCTCACTTCCCATCACAGAATTCATACAGGGGAGAAACCCTATCAGTGCTTCGAATGTGGAAAGAGCTTCAGTTGCAGCACATCTCTCACTTCCCATCACAGAATTCATACAGGGGAGAAACCCTATCAGTGCTTGGAATGTGGAAAGAGCTTCAGTTGCAGCACATCTCTCACTTCCCATCACAGAATTCATACAGGGGAGAAACCCTATCAGTGCTTGGAATGTGGAAAGAGCTTCAGTCACTCTAGCCATCTCACTTCCCATCACAGAATTCATACAGGGGAGAAACCCTATCAGTGCTTGGAATGTGGAAAGAGCTTCAGTCAGTCTAGCCATCTCACTTCCCATCACAGAATTCATACAGGGGAGAAACCCTATCAGTGCTTGGAATGTGGAAAGAGCTTCAGTTGCAGCACATCTCTCACTTCCCATCACAGAATTCATACAGGGGAGAAACCCTATCAGTGCTTGGAATGTGGAAAGAGCTTCAGTCACTCTAGCCATCTCACTTCCCATCACAGAATTCATACAGGGGAGAAACCCTATCAGTGCTTGGAATGTGGAAAGAGCTTCAGTTGCAGCACATCTCTCACTTCCCATCACAGAATTCATACAGGGGAGAAACCCTATCAGTGCTTGGAATGTGGAAAGAGCTTCAGTCACTCTAGCCATCTCACTTCCCATCACAGAATTCATACAGGGGAGAAACCCTATCAGTGCTTGGAATGTGGAAAGAGCTTCAGTTGCAGCACATCTCTCACTTCCCATCACAGAATTCATACAGGGGAGAAACCCTATCAGTGCTTGGAATGTGGAAAGAGCTTCAGTTGCAGCACATCTCTCACTTCCCATCACAGAATTCATACAGGGGAGAAACCCTATCAGTGCTTGGAATGTGGAAAGAGCTTCAGTCAGTCTAGCCATCTCACTTCCCATCACAGAATTCATACAGGGGAGAAACCCTATCAGTGCTTCGAATGTGGAAAGAGCTTCAGTTGCAGCACATCTCTCACTTCCCATCACAGAATTCATACAGGGGAGAAACCCTATCAGTGCTTGGAATGTGGAAAGAGCTTCAGTTGCAGCACATCTCTCACTTCCCATCACAGAATTCATACAGGGGGAAACCCTATCAGTGCTTGGAATGTGGAAAGAGCTTCAGTCACTCTAGCCATCTCACTTCCCATCACAGAATTCATACAGGGGAGAAACCCTATCAGTGCTTCGAATGTGGAAAGAGCTTCAGTTGCAGCACATCTCTCACTTCCCATCACAGAATTCATACAGGGGAGAAACCCTATCAGTGCTTGGAATGTGGAAAGAGCTTCAGTTGCAGCACATCTCTCACTTCCCATCACAGAATTCATACAGGGGAGAAACCCTATCAGTGCTTGGAATGTGGAAAGAGCTTCAGTCACTCTAGCCATCTCACTTCCCATCACAGAATTCATACAGGGGAGAAACCCTATCAGTGCTTGGAATGTGGAAAGAGCTTCAGTTGCAGCACATCTCTCACTTCCCATCACAGAATTCATACAGGGGAGAAACCCTATCAGTGCTTGGAATGTGGAAAGAGCTTCAGTCACTCTAGCCATCTCACTTCCCATCACAGAATTCATACAGGGGAGAAACCCTATCAGTGCTTGGAATGTGGAAAGAGCTTCAGTTGCAGCACATCTCTCACTTCCCATCACAGAATTCATACAGGGGAGAAACCCTATCAGTGCTTGGAATGTGGAAAGAGCTTCAGTTGCAGCACATCTCTCACTTCCCATCACAGAATTCATACAGGGGAGAAACCCTATCAGTGCTTGGAATGTGGAAAGAGCTTCAGTTGCAGCACATCTCTCACTTCCCATCACAGAATTCATACAGGGGAGAAACCCTATCAGTGCTTGGAATGTGGAAAGAGCTTCAGTCAGTCTAGCCATCTCACTTCCCATCACAGAATTCATACAGGGGAGAAACCCTATCAGTGCTTCGAATGTGGAAAGAGCTTCAGTTGCAGCACATCTCTCACTTCCCATCACAGAATTCATACAGGGGAGAAACCCTATCAGTGCTTGGAATGTGGAAAGAGCTTCAGTTGCAGCACATCTCTCACTTCCCATCACAGAATTCATACAGGGGAAAACCCTATCAGTGCTTGGAATGTGGAAAGAGCTTCAGTCACTCTAGCCATCTCACTTCCCATCACAGAATTCATACAGGGGAGAAACCCTATCAGTGCTTCGAATGTGGAAAGAGCTTCAGTTGCAGCACATCTCTCACTTCCCATCACAGAATTCATACAGGGGAGAAACCCTATCAGTGCTTGGAATGTGGAAAGAGCTTCAGTTGCAGCACATCTCTCACTTCCCATCACAGAATTCATACAGGGGAGAAACCCTATCAGTGCTTGGAATGTGGAAAGAGCTTCAGTTGCAGCACATCTCTCACTTCCCATCACAGAATTCATACAGGAGAGAAACCCTATCAGTGCTTCGAATGTGGAAAGAGCTTCAGTTGCAGCACATCTCTCACTTCCCATCACAGAATTCATACAGGGGAGAAACCCTATCAGTGCTTGGAATGTGGAAAGAGCTTCAGTAACAATGGTGATCTCACTTCCCATCACAGAATTCATACAGGGGAGAAACCCTATCAGTGCTTCGAATGTGGAAAGAGCTTTCGTCTGAGCGCTGATCTCACTTCCCATCACAGAATTCATACAGGGGAGAAACCCTATCAGTGCTTGGAATGTGGAAAGAGCTTCAGTCAGAGGGGACAGCTCACTTCCCATCAAAGAATTCATACAGGGTAGAAACCCTATGAATGCTTCGAATGTGGAAAGAGCTTTCGTCTGAGCGCTGAACTCACTTCCCATCACAGAATTCATACAGGGGAGAAACCCTATCAGTGCTTGGAATGTGGAAAGAGTTTCAGTCAAGTCTCAAGACCCATCACAGAATTCATAAAGGGGAGAAACCTTATCAGTGCTTGGAATGTGGGAAGAGTTTCAGTCAAGTCTCAAGACCCATCACAGAATTCATACAGGGGAGAAAACTTATCAGTGCTTGGAATGTGGGAAGAGCTTCAGTAAAGCCTCAAATCTCAAGACCCATCAAAGAATTCATACAGGGGAGAAACCCTATCAGTGCTTGGAATGTGGGAAGAGCTTTAGTCACAGCCACCATCTGACTTCCCATCAAAGAATTCATGCAGGGGAGAAACCCTATCAGTGCTTGGAATGTGGAAAGAGCTTCAGTCAGAGGGGACAGCTCACTTCCCATCAAAGAATTCATACAGGGGAGAAACCCTATCAGTGCTTGGAATGTGGAAAGAGCTTTAGTCGCAGCCACCATCTGACTTCCCATCAAAGCATTCATCACAAACCCATTGAGCATCTCCACCCTCATCGTTCTGCCCGGACACTGAGGTCCAGTACCGAGGGCTTTCTGGCGGTTCCCTCGTTGCGAGAAGCCAGGTTGCAGGGAACCAGGCAGAGGGCCTTCTCGGTGGTGGCGCCTGTTGTCTCTGTTACTATATAAGTCCCAGTTTTCCCCATTCCTTGTGTTCTGGCTCTTACCTGTTCTTTGAAGTAAAGAGATGTTGTACCAGATCCTCGCCTCCTGCTTCTTATTTGCACTGAGCTGAAATCACTGAAGACCCACTACAGAACAGCGCCCGCCCTGTGGAACGCCCTCCCATCAGATGTCACAGAAAAAAACAGCTACCAGATTTTTAGAAGACATCTGAAGGCAGCCTTGTTTAGGGAGGCTATTATTATTATTATTATTATTATTATTATTATTATTATTATTATTATTATTCTCATGCTCAATTTGTCCCCTGAGCATCTTATATTCCGAAGAGTTTTTGACCCACTGTTTCCTCCTCTCTCTCTCCTCCCTGCCTTGGCTCCCTATTGGCTCCTCCCTATTGGCTGCTCCAGGCTCCAGCCAAGGCCCGTCTCTGTGGAAGTAATTCCTGAGCATCTGGCATCAGGTGTTGCTACTGTTTTGTGCCACAACTAGGAAAGGACCAATGTGCGAATCCAGTTATTGGATTGGAAGCTCATGTACAGATAATCTGCAACAGTGGGCGTAGCCATGATTGGTTTTTTTGTGGGGGGGGGGCAGATCCTCAGTTTGCTTTGTACTTGTATTGATTTTTATTGATTTGGGGGCGGCTGCCCAACCCTGCCCCCTGGCTACGCCCATGCTTGCAGCCTATTTTGAAGCAATTTTTCCTTCAGAAAAAAACGAGGCACAGGAAATTCCCTCTGTAGGTGGGGGGATGACTGAGTACTGGGATAATATTGGCTCCTTCCTCTTTGAAGCAAAATGCAAAATACAGAGGCTGCCACAAGCTCACAGAATGCAAGCCTTGTGGTTGGTGGGGAATATGAAGAGCCTGTCATTTCCAGTTTTGCATTTAAGCACAAACATAGAAATTAGAGTGTTGGATTTCACATTTTACATGGCCGGCAAAACCCAGCCAGACGGGCGGGGTATAAGTAATAAATAATTATTAATTATTATAATAGGTTTAGAATCAACATATATGTTTTTGGATAATAATATCACCAAGACATTAGATAAATATATATGGAATTGGAATCGTTAACTCTTATAATGATATTGTGTAATATCATCATCATCATCATCATTACTTAGTGTTGTCCAAATACCCTGATCTTTTAAAAATAAAAATCTGCTTTAAAATAATAATAGTAAACAACTGCAAGGTTGGACCCCAAAGAACATCTAGTCCCACCCCTTGCAATGCAGGAATCTTAGCTAAAGAATCCCTGACATTTGGCCTTCCAGCCTCTGTTTGGAAAACCTCCAAGGAAAGCAACTCTGTTCCTGGTGGTTTAAAAACAGAGATTGGGGAAGGAGTGTTTGCTGAGACTGAAGATCCAGAGGACAATTTAATTTCCTTTTACTTCTTAACGCAGGAGTGCTGGAAATGAGTAAAATCAAGGGGTGGGTGTACATAACAATGAACTAACTCATGCCCAGGTTGGGAAATGGTGCATCAGCCCCGCAGCAAAAGGGGTGAAGTTTCCCAGCCTCAGTTGTGGCGCCTGTGAAATGGGTATATCACAGGGAGGCTGGATTCAGAGGGGCTTCAAGTCCATGCAGGTGAATAAGAAGCAGGGCTGGGAAGGGGACAGGCTGGGCTTTGCACAGGGCTGGAGGGCCTGGTTCTTCTTCTAAGGGTGGGGTGTCATATTGGGGGTCTCCATACCCTGGAGAGATGGAGAGTCTACTGCTTTCGCAACGGAGCCATTTGCTCCCAAGGGACTGGTGTCTCTCTCAAGTCCCCTCCTAATATTGAAACACACTTTCAGTCCAGCCATCTAAGAGCAGGGCACGAGAATCCAGATGCAGCAGGTAAGAGCATCTTAAGCAGACCGCCACTTTCCAACTGAGTACATTCCCGGGCACAATTGAAAATGTTGGCGCTGACCTTTAAAGCCCTAAACGGCCTCGGTCCTGTATACCTGAAGGAGCATCTCCACCCCCACCATTCAGCTCTGACACTGAGGTCTAGCGCTGAGGGCCTTCTGGCAGTTCCCTCACTGCGAAAAGTGAGGTTATAGGGAACCAGGCAGAGGGCCTTCTTGGTAGTGGCGCCTGCCCTGTGGAACGCCCAGGTGATCAGGCACTCCCATTTCTTTAAGAACCTGCCATAGTTTGCTGTGGTCGACACAGTCAAAGGCTTTTGCATAGTCAATGAAGCAGAAGTAGATGTTTTTCTGGAGCGCTCTAGCTTTCTCCATAATCCAGCGCATGTTTGCTATTTGGTCTCTGGTTCCTCTGCCCCTTCGAAATCCAGCTTGCACTTCTGGGAGTTCTCGGTCCACATACTGCCTAAGCCTGCCTTGTGGAATTTTAAGCATAACCTTGCTAGCGTGTGAAATGAGCGCAATTGTGCGGTAGTTGCAGCATTCTTTGGCACTGCCCTTCTTTGGAATTGGGATGTAGACTGATCTTCTCCAATCCTCTGGCCATTGCTGAGTTTTCCAAACTTGCTGGCATATTGGGTGTAGCACCTTAACAGCATCATCTTTTAAAATTTTAAATAGTTCAGCTGGAATATCATCACTTCCACTGGCCTTGTTATTAGCAGTGCTAGTTCTAAGGCCCATTTGACTTCACTCTCCAAGATGTCTGGCTCAAGATCAGCAACCACACTACCTGGGGTGTATGAGACCTCCATATCTTTTTGATATCATTCCTCTGTGTATTCTTGCCACCTCTTCTTGATGTCTTCTGCTTCTGTTAGGTCCTGTCAGAGGGCCTGATGTGGCTACTCTAGAGTAACGACTCCAGCATGGTCTTTTTAGGCTTTTATTAAGTGCTGATTATTTACAGTGTTCAGAGCGGTTAATATACATCCTTAAGGTGAGGTGTCAGAACCTCCGAATGGCGATTGGCGCGTTTTCTTCCAGCATAGAAGCTTTGGTAGACCCAACCTCTTCCCCCTACGTTTGTGTCGCAATTCGGGAGTTGTGGGGATTGGCCTTCCCCCCGTGCGCCCAACTTCCTGTCCCACCTGGGGCATGGGCTCCGCAACCTTGCCTGAGCCTCGGACACCACTTCCTGACTCTCCGCTGGAGGCAGAGCTCTCCCTACTCTCTCCAGCGCTTGGGGATGGGCTGGAACTTAAGATGGGAGGGACTTCCCTGTATCCCTTGTCCCTCACATCCACCCCCCTCCCAGGCTCCTCTCCCCCCCTCCCTAGGGGCTCTCCGCTTGCTGGGGACGAGTGAAAACCCAAGAAGTCCGTGGTGTCAGAGCCTGTGGGTGTAAAAATTTCCCCCCAATCCGGCGATCTTTCCCCCTCCCCCTGAGAAGACGGGAATCCCAAAAAGTCTGTGGCGTCAGAGCTGGTGGGAGTAAAAATGTTCTGCCAGTCCTCTCCTGCCTCTGACGTAGTCGACCTCGGTGAAACCCACACCTCTTCTTCCGTATCCTCAAATTCCGCTTCCCATCTCCATGGAGAGCTGCTGCCTGCGATCCCTTCCTCCCGCCCTTCCCCCTCTCCCTCCCTTTCCATGTGCCAGGGCTTGGGCCTGTGGGGGAAAAGGGCGTGGAACTCTTCCACTAAAAATTCCTCTTGTACTTCCGTGGCAGGTATCCACTCATTGTGGGACGGCGGAGTGTCCTCCCATGCCATGAGGTACTCCAGCCCTCTCACCCCTCTCCTTGAATCTAAAATCTCAGTTGCCTCATTGAGTTGTTGGGTGTCTCCCCTTTCCCCCCCTTCCCTCTGGAGGCTGATCGCTGTCCCTGAACCTGGTACTTTCTCTGTACGGCGACAGCAGCGATCTATGAAACACTGGGTGGACCCTCATGTCCTCCGGCAGTGCCAGCCTGAAGGCTACTGGATTGACCTGCTGCGTGACCGTGAAGGGGCCCAGCCTCCTAGGCGCCAATTTCTTGCATCGCCCTCTGGTGGGAAGGCCTTCAGAGGACAACCAAACCCTGTCCCCCACCCTGATGACCTTCCCCGGTCGCCTGTGACGATCTGCCCCCTTCTTGTACGCTTCCTTGGCCCTCTCCAAGTGCTCCCGGAGTTGTTGGTGCACCGTCTCCAGTTCCTCCGCCCAGTCCTCTGCCTGCGGGCCCTCCTCCTCCTCCTCCCCCTCCCTCTCTGGGAAAGATCTGAGGTCGCGCCCGTAGTTGGCCTTAAATGGCGACACCCCTGTGGAGACGTGCACCGCATTGTTGTAGGCAAATTCTGCCAGTGGCAGGCGATCCACCCAGTCCGTTTGCCTCTGGCTGACGTAGCATCTCAGGTACTGCTGCAAAATGGCGTTGACCCTCTCCGCCTGTCCATTGGTCTGTGGGTGCCGGGCAGTCGACAAGCTGACCTCCACCTGCAGGAGGTTCATGAGCCGCCGCCAGAACCTGGAAACAAATTGGCGGCCTCGATCCGAAATAACCCTTAAGGGTAATCCATGCAGTCTGAATATGTGGTCAACAAACAGTTTGGCCGTCTCTTCTGCAGAGACCGCCCTGGCACACGGTATAAAGTGGCACATTTTGACCATGAGGTCCACCACTACCAACACTGCTGTCTTGCCCCTGGAAGAAGGCAGGTCTGTGATGAAGTCCATGGACACTACTTCCCACGGCCTGTGCGGTGTGGCTAATGGCTCCAGCAACCCTGCTGGTGCTGCCCTGACTACCTTTGCTCTCTGGCAGGTGTCACAGCCCCTTACATAGTCTCTGACATCCTCCCGCACCCCTGGCCACCAGAAGTGTCTCATGACTAAGTGGGTGGTCTTGTCCCTTCCAAAGTGCCCTGCTGTTGGGTTGTCGTGCATCTGCTTGAGGACCTTACCTCTGAGTTGTGTGGTGGGTAGGTACAGGGCTCCCCTGTAAAAAAGCAACCCCCTCCTTTCCTCAAAGTCTCGTGCCTGCTCCCTCCCCCCTCGCAGGTCTTGGAAGATGCGGGTGGCAAACTCATCTGCTGCCGTCAGTGCTGTGAGTTCTGCCTCGCTCACCACTGCTGCTCCGCAGGACCATGCCGACGGGGGAAACACGTGTCGGGGCGCCGGTGGTAACTCCTCCTCCATGCACTCTGGCTTATGGGAGAGGGCATCCGCCCTGACGTTCTGCTCCCCTGGTATGTAGTGGATGGAGAAGTTGAAGTGTGAGAAGAACTCTGCCCACCTTATCTGCCGCTGGTTGAGCACCCTGGCTGTTCTCCAGAACTCCAGGTTCTTGTGGTCCGTGCACACCTGGCTGGGGTGCTTGGCGCCCACCAGGAAGTGTCTCCAGTGCCGGAACGCAGAATGGATCGCGAGAAGCTCCTTATCAAACACCGTGTAGTTGCGTTCTGGCTGGGTCAGTTTTCTGGAGAAAAAGGCACAGGGTCTCCACTCTCTGTTGGCATCCAGTTGCAGTAAAATGGCCCCCACCGCGCGGTCTGAAGCGTCTGTTTTGATGCGCAGTGGCGCGTGCTGTACCACATGGAACAGGTTCTGGTCGGAGGCGAACACCTTTTTTAGGCTTTCGAACGCTGCTTGCGCCTCCGGTGTCCACCTGAACTTCTGCTTGCCTCTCAGGCAGTCAGTGATGGGAGCCGTAACACGAGAGAAGTTCTTGATGAATTTCCTGTAGAAGTTGGCGAAGCCTAGTAGGCGTTGGGCATCTTTGCGCGTCCTTGGGCTGTGCCAGTCCAGGATGGTCTGCACCTTGTCCTTGTCCATCGCTAGCCCCTTGTCTGACAGCTTGTAGCCCAGGAAGTCCACCTCTTTGGTGTGAAACTTGCACTTCTCCAGCTTCACATACAGGTGGTGCTCCTTCAGGCGCTGCAACACCTCCCTGACATCCTTCACATGCTGCACTGGGTCATTGGAGTAAATAAGGATGTCATCCAGGAAGACCAAGCAGTTCTTGAAGAGGAGGGACCCCAGGACGTGGTGCATGAAGGCCTGGAAGCATGCTGACCCCCCTTGCAAACCAAAGGGCATCACCAGATATTCAAAAGAGCCCAGTGGCGTGAACATCGTGGTCTTCCACTCATCGCCTTCCCGGATCCTGATCAAGTTGTACGCCCCCCTCAGGTCGAGCTTTGTGAAGATCTTGCCCCTGCGCGCTGCTGTCAACAGATCGTCCACTCTGGGCATTGGGAAAGCCACTGGTTCTGTCATGGAGTTCAGGCGTCTAAAATCCACCACAAGACGGCGCTGTTGCGTGTCTTTCTTGTCCACCCAGAATACCGGGCTGCCCCCTGCTGCCTTGCTTTCTCTGATGAACCCCCGCTTGAGGTTCTTGTCAATGAACTCCCTCAGATCCTCCAGTTCCCGGTCTGACATGGAGTACAGCTTGGCTGGGGGTAGCGTTGCCCCGGGTATCAGGTTTATCTGACAATCAAAAGACCTGTGGGGTGGCAGGTGGTCGGATTCCGCTTCGCTAAAGACCTCCTGCAGGTCCCAGTACTGTTTGGGAATTGCCTCTCCCCCCTTAACGTGCATGGTGGCCACCGTGGCTATCGGTGGCCCCTCCCCTGGCTGGCGCTGCATGCAATGTTCCAGACAAAAGTCCGATCCAAACATAATGCATCTCTGGTGCCAGCTTATGGATGGGTCGTGGCGTGCTAGCCAGCTCATTCCTAGCACTATGGGGGGGTCTGAGATGGTGGTGACGTTGAAAGCCAGTGTCTCTGAGTGCCTTCCCACTGTCATTCTCATGGGGGGGGGTCTGGTGGGTGATGGCCCCTCCCAGCAACTCCCTGCCGTCAATGGTGGAGACGTGCAGGGGAAAGTCCAGCTGCAGCAGTTGGATCTGCTGTGCTTCCGCAAAATTTCTTGAAAAAAAATTGGCCGACGCCCCCGAATCGATTAACGCTAAAACCGTCAGTGGGTACCCATTAGGGAGTGTCAGAGTCACTTCTAGAACCACCCCTGCTCTGGGGGGTGTGGGCTGGCGCTGCCCCTCTGTGGAAGGGAGGGAGGGAGGGGGCTGGTTTCCGTCGATTGCGCCTGGCTGCTGCCCCTTGTCTCCTGCAGCCAGGCAGTCTCGTTTCCCTGCTGTTGCGTTGAGTCTGTGGGGGCGGGCATAACAGTTCCCGCCCTTCCCTGCCATTCCCGGCGATGCGGACAATTCCTGACGAGGTGACTGGGGGAGTGGCATAAAAAGCAGTTTCCTCCCCTCCCCTCCTTGCGTTTCTGTGGTGCCGGGGTTTGAAAAGCCCGCGCGCGCGCTCCTCCGATCTCCATCGGTTCCGGCTCTGGGCTTGGTCTGGGCGGGGCTGGGGGTGGGCCCTGGGGTGGGGTTCGGTGATGTGGTCTGTCCTGGGAGCGTGGGAACCAAGGTTTTGCTGCGCGCGTCGTTTGTTTGTCATTCCATCTGGATTCCTGTCTCACCCCCACCGCTAGCGCAGCTTTGCTTAACTCATCCATAGTCCGCGGTTTAGGACCTCTCGCCAGCTCATCCTTAACATCTGAGTGCAAACCCAGGTAGAAGGCTGATTTCACTGGCTCACTGTGCAGATCCCACCCCAGTTTGTGCACCAGCATGGTGAATCTCGCCCAGTAGTCTCTAACTGTCGATTTTCCTTGTGTTAAGTTATGAAGCTCCTCTTTTGTGGCTTCCATTTCAGAGTCGCTCGCGTACATAATTTTTAAAGCTTCTAAAAATAGTTTTGCGTTCTTCATGCAATCATTTTTTTGCGCGATGAGCGGTCTTACCCATTCTCGGGCGGCCCCCGTCAAATGTTCTATGATAAAGGAGACTCTGTGCACGTCATCTGGGAATTCTGCTGCATGCAATTCCAGCGCATAATTTATTTCTGTCTCAAATCCTAGGTACTCCCTAGGGTCGCCGCTAAACTTGGTGACTAGGCTCTGTCCCCTTCTCACTTGGACTAGCTGCGGCTGGGGCGCCCCCCCACCTCTAGCGGCTTTCTCCTCTTCCAACTTTTTCTGCAGGTCCAATACCATCACCCTTAGCTGTTTCTCAGTCTCCTCTTTTGTCCTCACCTGGTCCACCAGCTTGTTCAGCTCCTCCTGCGCCCCGCGCGCTTCCTCCTGAGCGGCATGCAATTGCTGCTGGGCCTGGGCTGTCAGGTTCAGTATCTCCTGCTTCGCCGCTTCAGCCTCCCGCCTCCAACGCTCAGCCTCTTGCGCGCTCATCGCGGCACTCCAAAGTAGCCAAAAAAAGATTCGGAGGTTTCTGTCAGAGGGCCTGATGTGGCTACTCTAGAGTAACGACTCCAGCATGGTCTTTTTAGGCTTTTATTAAGTGCTGATTATTTACAGTGTTCAGAGCGGTTAATATACATCCTTAAGGTGAGGTGTCAGAACCTCCGAATGGCGATTGGCGCGTTTTCTTCCAGCATAGAAGCTTTGGTAGACCCAACCTCTTCCCCCTACGTTTGCGTCGCAATTCGGGAGTTGGGGGGATTGGCCTTCCCCCCGTGCGCCCAACTTCCTGTCCCACCTGGGGCATGGGCTCCGCAACCTTGCCTGAGCCTCGGACACCACTTCCTGACTCTCCGCTGGAGGCAGAGCTCTCCCTACTGTCTCCAGCGCTTGGGGATGGGCTGGAACTTAAGATGGGAGGGACTTCCCTGTATCCCTTGTCCCTCACAGGTCCTTTCCACTTTTGTCCTTTATTATGGTAATCTTTGTACGAAATGTTCTTTTCATATCAAAAAATCGAGGCCAAAAAATCGAGGCCCCGGCTTCTCCTCACTAACAGGCCCGAAATTGAGGCCCAAACAGCGCAAGCAACCGGGAGACCCCCGCTGGGCCGGAACGGCCAGGAAAGGCGCGGGGAGGCCACCGAATGCTCAGCGCCAACTGTGGGACCCTCAGAAAGCGCCGGGGTGGGCGCAAGCCCCCCGGACGGCAAAGCTCCCTCCCGGACGCAGCAGGCGACTGAAAAACAGCCGCGGAGGCCAACAAAAGTAGTGGGAGCCACCCCCACCCCCCGAAAAACTGGGCGTACACCCCGGAGCAGCCGCCCGGGCCGTCCAGGAGCCAGAATTAGGCCACTGGGCCCTGGCAGCAGCAGCGCTATTGACGGGGGGAAATTAGGAACCAAACGGCAGGCGCAAAAAGCGCGCGAAAACAGGGTGGGGAGGGATCCGCACTCCAAACACAAGCTTCGGAGGGGGTAAAGGAAGAAATACCCCCCGCACCCCCCAGCCGAGCCGGGGCTGTAAAGGTAAAAAAAGGGGGGGGACTTTGGCTTGGGGTTTGGGAACCGGGGGGGGGGGGAGAAAATTAGGGATAAATTAAGGATCAAAGGGATGGGGGGAGGGTTAGGGTTAGACAAGGAATAAAAGCCCCCCACGCGCCGCTGCCACCGAAAAAGGCCGAATGTTCTAGCGCCCGTTTATTAAACGGGCTGAATGGCACTAGTATTCAATATATTGCTACTGGGTTCCGTCCCCCCAGCAATATCTGTTATCATTTCTTCACTAAGCCATAAGGGGGTGCTGTCTCACTTCATATTAAGCCTTGTGATTATTTTCTTCATCAAAGAGGCTTACAACAAGGATAGACAATCTCCTTTCCCTTATTTCCTATAGGAGCTGCTGTTTCCATTCCGCTTTCATTCTCACACGCTTCTTTTCCTGAAACAAAACATTCTCTTTGTGTTTAATTTCAAGCAAGCAAACCTTATACTGCCCACACATGGAAACTGTGTTTTAGACAGAAAAAGCTATGGCTGGAGGCAGCAGTGCTTCTGAATACTAGTTGCTGGGAACTGTGTAGAAAGAACAGTGCCTTTGTGCTCAGGTCCTGCTTGTGGGTTTCCCAGAGGCATCTGGGCGGCCACTTTGAGAACAGGATGCTGGAATACAGAGTCCATTGATTGATTGATCCAGCAGGGCTCTTAAATTCTTAGGGCAAACTCCTACATTCCTGTGTCTAGATACTCAGATTGTAGCTCCACCTTTCATTTCCCCAAATGCTTGGAGCATCCCCATCAACTATTTTACCTAAGGACCCAAAGCTAAAAGGCCCTGCACTGAGAAATGGCAACACTTCAACTTTTTGTGGAGATCTTTGAGAGACGGCAATCACTCTGGGAGGATAAGAGAAGGTGCTTGAGTTTGCAGTTTGGGGAAGAGTTCTGGTCTTGCAGTGTTTCTCTGAGCCTAATGTATTTTAGGGTTGCCATACGTCTGGGTAATCCAGGACATGTCCTTTTCTTTGCAGAGGGCAACATGCCCATCCTTGGAGATTTTTATATTTAAAAGGAAATGTCCGGGGATAGGGGGTTTTGGGGGGGAGGGGCTTGGGCACAGGCTGAGGTGTGGGTGTGGCCTCCTCTGCACACCTCAGCCTCTTACTTCTAGCCCAAGCTGTAGAAAGAGGCACTCGGGTGCGCTGGCAGGGGCCCTACATGCCCACAGCCGTGCACCTCTTTCCCTGGCCTGGCCTGGCAAAGGCTCAGGCTGTTCTTCCCCCCCCCCCCTTCAAGATACATATGGCAGCCCAAATGTATTTGCTTCCTATCTTACCTTCTCCGCCAACTCCCTGTATTTCAGAATCGGTTGTCTTTCTCTGTCCTCTTTCCATCCACCATGTTTCTACAGTTGAAAATTGAATCTCCCTTCTGCTTCACTCCCAATATTTATATTACAATTTATTCATGCATAAACCACCTTTCTGGAATAACACGGGTCTGCCAAATGGTCTCTTCTCTTGGATTCAAACTGTGTTCTTTACCATGCAAAAGGGAGCTTCCTCTTCTCCCCTCTTTCTGGGCAAGTCCTGCCCCTCGGTTTGTGTAACGATCGGTGCCAGCCAGGCTACAGCCGGAAAAAGAAGGAGGGGCTGCCATTTTGTTGCTATGACTGTGCTTCATGTCCAGATGGAATGATTTCAAATCAAACGGGTAGGAGACACCATCTGCTTTTTAAAAAATGATTCCTAGTCTATTTCAACCGTCTCCCATTATTAATAGTTCAGTACTCCTAAACAGAACAGGAGTTGCACTCACATCTGGAAGAAAGAAGATGGACACAGAGAGTTGGGCAAACGAGAGCCCCAACTTTAACCTTGACAAAGTTGGAGATTGGCATGGATCCGTGGAGATTGGCATGGATCATGTCCAGTGTTTTCTGCCTGCTCCCCACCTGCCACAGCTTACGAAGTCAGCGAAGACTTGCCTAACCCTCCATCCCCATAGTTTTAGGGCTGAGAGCCAGAAAAAGGAGCAAATGTCTATAGGTTAGCCCAGGCATCCCCAAACTTCGGCCCTCCAGATGTTTTGGACTACAATTCCCATCTTCTCCGACCACTGGTCCTGTTAGCTAGGGATCATGGGAGTTGTAGTCTCAAAACATCTGGAGGGCCACAGTTTGGGGATGCCTGGGTTAGCCCCTGAATACTATCCAGTGAATCTCACCTTACTGTTTTGTACAGTGTACCACTAAGAATTGTGACTCCAACCACAGCCAATGCTCCTGATCCCTAACACCAGGTGAAGTACAGAATGATGAAAACTGCCAGCATCTTAGGCAATCAGAACGAAGTGAAATCTCCTACAACTATAAATGACTATATTTTCCCAACCCCAGGTATTATTTTGGACAAAGATTACTTGACCTAGTAAGTGAGAACTGTGTGTTGCAAAGGCCTTTTGTACATAATGCCTCAGAGGGAGGAATAGAATGCATGTGAGCAAGAACTCAAATTCTGCTCCTCCAAGATATCATAGTGGGCTTCTCACCCAACTTGAACAGCAAAGACCACTTGATTCGGAGGAGCAAATAAGAGTCAACTTGCAACATTGATGCCTTTAATTGTTGCATTATTAGAAAATGCAGGCATTTGTTGGAAGAAAACCAGCCAAGGAAATCCCTTGTGTGTCCCAATTCTTATCTTTTTCATACTCAGTGTTTTCACCCCTTTCTTGTCATTGTCTATTTATATACAGCATTTTTCACAATCTGTGCTTGAACTGGTTTACCCAAAAATCTAAGTCTAAACACAGTAATACATAAGAACATAAAGGAGAACTTGCTGGATCTGGCCCATGACACATTTAGTCCAGCATCTTGTTCTCACAAGGGCCAACCAGATTATTTTTGATATTATTATTTTTTTAAGTTGTATACCACCCTTCATTTATTATTATTATTATTATTATTATTATTATTATCCGCCCAACTGATTGGGTTGCCCCAGCCACTCTTGGTGGCTTCCAGTATATATAAAAACATAATAAAACATCACATACTAGAAGGCTTCCCGATCCTGGGCTGCCTTCAGATGTCTTCTAAAGGTTATATTGTTATTCATCTCCTTGGCACCTGAAGGAAGGGCATTCCACAGAGAAGGAGCCACTACCGAGAAGGCCCTCTGCCTGCTTCCCTGTAACCTCACTTCTCGCAGTGTCAGGGACTGGGCAGAGGAGGAATGGTGGAGAGGACCACTTGCCTCTCCAGCCTGATCCTTCCAGGGAGGAGTAAGAAGAGGAAGACAGTTTAGAGTTACAACAGGAGTTTGAGGGAGGCCACAGAGGGCAGTAAAAAGGGGATGGTAAGACACATTCCCTTGTCTTTGTACATTCTTGGGTAACCAGCCCGGAGTTGCCAGCAGCTGCCTGACATGCAGTGAGGGAACCTCCAGAAGGCTCTCAGAGTTGGAACTCAGTGTCCAGGCTGAACGATGGAGGCTCCTTCAGGTATAAGCCCATAGATCTCAGGATTCTTCACCACATGGACCTGCAATGTTGAAACCACAACCTGCATAATAAAATGAAGAACAACAACAAACCAACAATCTCCCCTTCTGCAACACATTTGAAAGGGCACTGGAGGTCAACCAGCCAAAGGCCTGGTTGAAGAGAAGGTTTCTTGCCTTGCAATCTAACCTATAGGTTACCAGAGCAAGGGCAACATTAGTTAGGCTTTCGCTGGCCTAAGGAACCACCCCCAAACTGTGCTTCTCTCTTATCTGGATTGAGCTTCAGATTGATTGACTCTCTCTTTTTTTATATAATAATTTTTATTAATTTTATACAAACAAGACAAACAATACATATAATATAGCATACAATATAACACTGTCCCTTCGTTTTCCCTCCACCCACCGGTCCACCTCTGCCACCGGTAGCACCCGTGTGCGTTAAGAATTCAAAGGGGCCCATTATAAGTTGGGTTTGGCCTCCCCCCTCCCTCCTCCCCCCACATCCCCCCCCTGCCACTGAAAGGACAGGAATGGAGGAGCTCTGAGGATTGGTTTCCCCCAGCTCTTTCATAAACATACTTAAACAAATACAAACACAACATCAATAGGGAAGAAATGTAACTTCCCAATTCTTATTATCTTAACATTATAATTATGACTTCCTCGATACTCTTCCTCCTGGTTTTCCTAACAATCTCTAATTACTTATGGCGGGTTTTCTATTCCAAATCAAAATCCTTTTCTTATAATGTTAACTTAATCCTCCTCCTTTTCCATGCTGCCCTCCCACCGGCCCCCTTCTGCCACAAGAGGGACCCGTAGGGCACAGCACTTCCAAGGTTCCATTATTGTGTCTGGGTTTCTTTCCACCCCCTCCTCACCCCTCTGAGCACCCCCTGCCACTGGGTGTCCCAGAGTAGGAGAGGAGGATAGGCAGCTCTCTGCCCAGACACCTATCTGAACTCACAAAAATTAGTATTAAACCTAAAAATTCTTTCCTCAGCCATTCTTCTAATTCCCTCCAGAAATCACAGCTTTCCCCCCCCCCTTTTTATCCTCCCTCCCCTCTCCCTAAATCCTTTCCCCCAATTGGATCAGCATTTCCGTTAACAAGCCAAAATTTCGAAAACCGTCTTTCAAAGGCCAAAACAAAACCTTTTAACTAAGATTTTCACCCCACACCAATCCTTTCCCAGTTCCATCTCCAGGCCTTTGTCCCCCCCTGCCCCTGTCCTTCCCATCCCTCAGTAACACCACCCCACATTTTAACCCCTCCAGGATCTTCAGTTGCATTAATCTTCACATTCTTTTGCTTCTCATTTTCTTGCTCTGCTTGTTTTTCTTCCTTTTGAAATTCATGCTTTGCTTCATCCCAAACATATTTTTTATAGTCCAAGTCCTCTTCAAGATTCTCTTCAAATTGTTTCTCCTCACACACAGTCTCAAACTCAACAGTCTCCAAATCCAAATTATCCTCTAAGTCCTGAACTTGGACTTCAGCCTCAACTGGTGATAAATTGGGATGTTGCCGTTCCTTGTAAATGTCCTCCCATGTTTGTAGATAGTTCAGCACTGCCTCCTGGAAGGCTCGAGAATACTTTGTTTCCATACTTCTCTTAACCGCAAGCAAACAGGAGATAGGGAGCAAAGGGTGCTGGAAAATTCCTTCCTGTTAGACGATCGACTCCATTTTGGCTGTTCTTTTCCTTTGTCTTTAATTCAATCACAAATCCATTCTTAATTCCAATTTAAATAGTTCTACCACATTTTCAGTCAATTTTTACTGTTCACAGCAATGCAATAAATCCACAGCTGTCAAAACACTCTTCCCCTTGATAATGCTGTACCTCAAGAGGTGCCGGACTTGGGCGCTGAGAAGG
Organism: Zootoca vivipara; assembly: GCF_963506605.1. Lineage (NCBI taxonomy): Eukaryota > Metazoa > Chordata > Lepidosauria > Squamata > Lacertidae > Zootoca > Zootoca vivipara. The sequence continues at coordinate 6,746,476 of NC_083293.1, read as the reverse complement.
TTCAAAAAAGTCTTTCTTTCTTTCGGGTCCACCGTCCCAAAAACTTTTTCCTCTTTCGGCTTAGGTTTATTTAATGCGCCTCCCGGTTTGCCATTAGGAAGAGACCGACTTCCGTTTCTTTAAAGTCTCTCCTATTTTTCCAATTGGTGATTTTAAAGTCCAAATAAAAATTCCACTTACTTTATGGAAACCTTTAATTTTGATCGGAAGAATCCGCCGCTTGCCGGGTCAGGACTCGGAGCTTCGCTTCTCGGAGGTAAGATATAGCCCCAAATGGCTCCCGCGGTTCCACCCCACCGGCTCTCGATCGCTCTACTGAGCTCTCGGGCAGCGGGGGATCCGCAAAACGGAGCAGCCGCTGGGCGCGTGAGTCACCGGGACTCTCTACCCGGTGTTTTTACGGGGAGTCCGCTCGCTCTGCGGACTTCCCCCCCCTCCGCGAGGCCAGGGACTTCGGCACGCGAAGTCCCTGCGTCCTTCTCTCCGCCGCGACAGACCGGAAGTCTCAGATTGATTGACTCTCATCCTGTCCATTACCAAGACAACAATCCAGCCACACAAACTGCCACTCTTGCAGGTGAACAGGGCCATCTTAAGCATATCCGGCGCCGTGGTGCGAAGATCCCTCCGGCGCCCCCCTTAGAGAGCAGGGAGGCATTTCTAAGAGGTCAAAAACACACATTTTGGAACAAAACTCATCACAATCTCTGTAGGTTCATATATGCATTTATTACAAAACATATGTGAACCCCTTCCACACAAATCATGTTTGAGCACTAACAATTATCTTCCTATGTACATGATCAGAAGAAGAAAAGACAGAGCAGGCTTCGCCATGAGCCCACCTGAGACAGGGCACTTCAGCAGGAGGTGACAGATCTGTGTCCTAGTGAAATTTACCTTCTTCCTCTCATCCTGACTGGTCTACAAGGCGCACAATGTCAGGCAGAGCCTGGAAGGAACAGCACCCGAGGGAAGGGAAGTAGTGGAAGGGAGAGAGTAGAGGGGGCACCCTGTGAAACCGAGAAGAGCAGTATTCAGCAGCATTGGGCAAACAAATCTTACAGGAAAACTGAGAAGAGTTTTAAACAATGAGCAGAAAATATGAAATGGGCAGTAGCATTTAAGACAATATGGAGAGGCTTACGAGAAGATGCCAGGTAAGGGTGGAGTGGTGCCATGACTGTCACATGTGAACTGACCCTGTACATATGACTAAGAAGGTCTACTGAATCACAGGAAAAGGTTAATCTCTTTAGACAAGGTTTAGTAGAATGTTGACCAAAGAAAACAGAATGTAAAAGTCAGAGGAAACCCTGTTCCTGCATCACTTCAGTGTGGGACCTGCTGTATGAACAAAGCACTTAGGAAAATAATTCTATTCAGCGCTTTCCTTCTAGAATACTGCAAACCCTTGAGTATCCCCAGAAAAAAAGCACTGATTATATTCCCAGTCATCTTCAGCCAGACAGGTATGGCTATGGAGGAAATGAACACTGGATTTCTTTCTAAAAATGCACATCAGAGCTCTCAAAAATAGATGAGCTCTCTCCACATGCTGTTTTAAAATCCAAGGAGGTTTAGTTACAGCTATTCAGGAAGGCCAAATGCCTATTGGTCATGCTGGCGATGGTTTGATCACCCCTGACAGTCCTTAAGGAAGAAATAAATAAAGCCCAAACACTTGGGGAACTATTATTGATTGAATAAATACCTTATTGAAAAAATATCTCATTTTGTATTTTTCATTCTGTGTCACCGAAATGATAGCAATCTGTGTCAAACTTTGTAGAGAATCATAGAATCATAGAATCATAGAATCATAGAGTTGGAAGAGACCACAAGGGCCATCCAGTCCAACCCCCTGCCAAGCAGGAAACACCATCAAAGCATTCCTGACAGATGGCTGTCAAGCTTCTGCTTAAAGACCTCCAAAGAAGGAGACTCCACCACACTCCTTGGCAGCAAATTCCACTGCCGAACAGCTCTTACTGTCAGGAAGTTCTTCCTAATGTTTAGGTGGAATCTTCTTTCTTGTAGTTTGAATCCGTTGCTCCGTGTCCGCTTCTCTGGAGCAGCAGAAAACAACCTTTCTCCCTCCTTTATATGACATCCTTTTATATATTTGAACATGGTTATCATATCACCCCTTAACCTTCTCTTCTCCAGGCTAAACATACCCAGCTCCCTAAGCCGTTCCTCATAAGGCATCGTTTCCAGGCCTTTGACCATTTTGGTTGCCCTCTTCTGGACACGTTCCAGCTTATCAGTATCCTTCTTGAACTGTGGTGCCCAGAACTGGACACAATACTCCAGGTGAGGTCTGACCAGAGCAGAATACAGTGGTACTATTACTTCCCTTGATCTAGATGCTATACTCCTATTGATGCAGCCCAGAATTGCATTGGCTTTTTTAGCTGCTGCATCACACTGCTGACTCATGTCAAGTTTGTGGTCAACCAAAACTCCTAGATCCTTTTCACATGTACTGCTCTCAAGCCAGGTGTCTCCCATCCTGTATTTGTGCCTTTCATTTTTTTTGCCCAAATGTAGTACTTTACATTTCTCCTTGTTAAAATTCATCTTGTTTGCTTTGGCCCAGTTGTCTAATCTGTTAAGGTCATTCTGAAGTGTGATCCTGTCCTCTGGGGTGTTAGCCACCCCTCCCAACTTGGTGTCATCTGCAAACTTGCTCAGGATTCCCTCAAGCCCATCATCCAAGTCATTGATAAAGATGTTGAACAAGACTGGGCCCAAGACAGAACCCTGTGGCACCCCACTAGTCACTACTCTCCAGGATGAGGAGGAGCCATTGATGAGCACCCTTTGGGTTCGGTCAGTAATCCAGCTACAAATCCACTGAATGGTAGCATTGTCTAGCCCACATTTTACCAGCTTCTTTACAAGAATATCATGGGGCACCTTGTCAAAGGCCTTGCTGAAATCAAGATAGGCTACATCCACAGCGTTCCCTTCATCTACCAGGCTTGTAATTCTGTCAAAAAATGAGATCAGATTAGTCTGACATGACTTATTTTTCAGGAACCCATGCTGACTTTTAGTGATCACAGAGTTTCTTTCTAGGTGCTCACAGACTGTTTGCTTAATGATCTGCTCTAGAATCTTTCCTGGTATTGATGTCAGGCTGACTGGGCGGTAATTGTTTGGGTCCTCTCTTTTCCCCTTTTTGAAAATAGGGACAACATTTGCCCTCCTCCAGTCTGCTGGAACTTCGCCTGTTCTCCAGGAATTTTCAAAGATTATTGCCAGTGGTTCTGAAATCACCTCTGCCAGTTCTTTTAATACTCTTGGATGTAGTTCATCTGGCCCTGGAGACTTGAATACATCTAAACTAGCCAAGTATTCTTGTACTACCTCCTTACTTATTCTGGGCTGTGTTTCCCCTGCTGAATCATCTGCTCCATATTCTTCAGGTCGGGCGTTGTTTTCTTTCTTGGAGAAGACAGAGGCAAAGAAGGCATTGAGGAGTTCTGCCCTTTCTCTGTCCCCTGTTTGCATTTCACCATCTTCTCCTCTGAGTGACCCCACTGTTTCCTTGTTTTTCCTTTTGCTACGGACATACCCATAAAAGCCCTTTTTGTTGCTTTTAACCTCTCTGGCGAGCCTGAGTTCATTCTGTGCTTTAGCTTTTCTGACTTTGTCTCTACACGTGCTGGCTATATGTTTGAATTCCTCTCTGGAGATTTCCCCCCTTTTCCATTTTTTGTACATATCCCTTTTAAATCTTAACTCAGTCAAAAGTTCTTTAGATAGCCAGCCTGGCTTCTTTAGGCACCTTCCATGTTTCCGTCTCATTGGTATTGCCTGAAGTTGTGCTTTTAATATCTCCCTTTTAACAAACTCCCAACCATCATGAACTCCCTTCCCTTTTAGTATTACTGTCCATGGGATTTCACCCAGCGTTTCCCTAAGTTTTCTGAAGTCGGCTTTCTTAAAGTCTAGAATTTGGACCTTAGTATGCTTGGTTGCTCCTTTCCGCTGGATAATAAACTCCAGAAGAGCATGGTCACTCCCACCTAATGATCCTGCCACTTCTACCCCACTAACCAAGTCATCACTATTGGTTAGGACCAGATCTAAAATGGCTGATCCTCTTGTTGCTTCTCCCACTTTCTGGACAATGAAGTTGTCTGCAAGGCCAGTGAGGAATCTGTTCGACCTTATGCTCTTGGCTGAGTTTGACATCCAACAAATATCAGGATAGTTGAAATCCCCCATTACTACTATCTCACTTCCTTTGGAATGCTTGGCCATCTGTTCCAGGAAGGCATCATCTGTGTCCTCAGTTTGGCTTGGGGATCTATAGTAAACTCCCACAATGAGATCACTGTTGTTTTTCTCTCCCTTAATTTTGACCCAGATACTCTCAATTTGGCTTTGAAGTTTTAAATCCTGGATCTCTTCACAGGTATACATATCCCTAACATATAAAGCTACTCCTCCTCCTTTCCTGTTTGGTCTATTTCTCTTAAATAGATTGTATCCCTCTATTACTACATTCCAGTCATGAGACTCATCCCACCAGGTTTCAGTGATGCCTATTATGTCATATTTAGTTTGCTGTACCAAGAGCTCAAGTTCATCTTGTTTATTTCCCATGCTCTGTGCATTAGTATACAGACATTGAAGACCGTTGATCATTCCCCCATGTCTCTTATTTAAGGATATTTTCGTCCCACCACTAGGTCTGCATGCTGCTTGCTCCATTTGGTCCTTGACATTTGGATGATCATCTTCAGCATTTGATAGACTCCTACCTTCAGGACCACTGTCTCCCTCCCCCACATAAGTCAGTTTAAAGCCCTCCTGATGAGGTTTTTGAGTTTTGTGGCAAAAACATTCCTCCCAACTTTTGTGAGGTGCAGTCCATCACTTGCCAGAAGTCCATCTTCAAGAAACTGCAGACCGTGATCTAGGAATCCAAACCGTTCCTGTTTGCACCATTTGCGAAGCCAGTTGTTCACTTCCCCTATTTTTCCCTCTCTCCCTGGGCCATGTCGTTCAACTGGGAGGACAGAAGAGATGACAATTTGTGCATCTAATTGCTTCAACTTCCTGCCCAGAGCCTCATAATCATTTTTGATCTTCTGTAAGCTATGGCTTGCAGTGTCATTGGTTCCCACATGCACCAAAAGGAAGTGCTTCTCTTATTTTGTTAGCACCTGATGTACACTCATCATGGAAAGCAATTGTATTCAATCACATCTCCCAAAGAGTGATATGACTATGACACACAATGTGTTGGCTATCAACTCACATTTTACCAATTTTAGTGTGATATATAGTTTCAAGGAAGGTGTTATGAGGTCACACTGTGTTGTGTAACAGAGGCAGCATCATTCAGATCATGCCATGGACGTAGACAGGGGGGCAGGGGGGGCAATTGCCCCCCCTAGAGCAGCGGGGTACCGGAGGGCGGTACGCGCCCACGCCCTGGCCCCCCAAAAGGAGAGAGAGCACTTTTTTCTTCTCTCTCCTTGGCTCCTCCGTCTTCTTTTCCCCTCCGTGTTCGGCAGGGGAAAGCAAAGCCTAGAGCATAGGACTGCCCCCTCCCCTTGGGGAGCGTGGACGTTGGCCACGTCACCGCCAGCCAGCCAATCGGGTGGCTGGAGGTGGGGGGGGCGTGGCCGGGCCACTTTTAAACTAGCGCGCGAGTGGAGAGTCTTCCTTTCCGCTCGCACTTTTCCTTGCCTTGCCTGCCGGGCGCCTCCAGAGCTCCAGAGCTCCCTGCCTACCTTGCCGCTTGCAGATCGGTTACCGGCAAAGCGGCGCTTGCCTTGCTGAGTGCCTCCAGAGCTCCAGACCTCACCGGACCCTGCCTTGTCGGCCTCCACCACGTGAGTCTGAGCCACATGTGCTTGGGGGGGGGGCTTTGCCGCCACTGCTGCTAGCCCTGGAAGACATAGCCTGGCCGAGGGAGGGAGGGGGTTGCAGGAGGGGGTGTTTGCAGCCATGAACTGAGACTGAGACACAAGCCCCAGGCTAGACAGGCAGGCAGCCTCTGGGGGACCGGGGAGGAAGGAGGTTCATGGTGTTCAGGAAACTCTTCTGTTGGATCCCTGGCCTTTAAGTAAAGTATTGTGCTTTACTTGAACCGTGCAGAGCTGGTCCAGTGTCAGGAGTATGGGCAGGAGTCAGGCTCTGGGGCCTGTAGTGCTATGCAGGACTGGGGCCTGCCTCAGCTTGTGCTGGAGAAGCAAGGCGTGGCCACACAGGTGGAGACCTCAGCTTGTGCTGGAGAGGCAAGGAGTGGTCACTCAGGTGAGGCCACTTGATATCTCACCGCACCTGGTGGCAGGAGCTGGGAGGGATAAAGGCCCAGCATTTCCCTCCAGCTCTTGGCCACAGCAACGCTTTCCCTGCCTGGTTGCATCAGGCCTCCTGCTCCTTGGACCCTTGCCTTGTTGCCGCCGTGCTTCTTGTTCCTGGATCCTTCGCCTTGCTCCTTGCTCCTTGGACCCTTGCTTTGCCTTCACCTTGCTTCGTGCCCCGTGGACCTTCGCCTTGCTTCTTGTTCCTGGACCCTTGCTTTGCCTTCGCCTTGCTTCGTGCCCCGTGGACCTTCGCCTTGCTTCTTGTTCCTGGATCCTTCGCCTTGCTCCTTGCTCCTTGGACCCTTGCTTTGCCTTTGCCTTGCTTCGTGCCCCGTGGACCGTCGCCTTGCTTCTTGTTCCTGGACCCTTGCTTTTCCTTCACCTTGCTTCGTGCCCCGTGGACCTTCACCTTGCTTCTTGTTCCTGGACCCTTGCTTTGCCTTTGCCTTGCTTCGTGCCCCGTGGACCTTCGCCTTGCTTCTTGTTCCTGGACCCTTGCTTTGCCTTCACCTTGCTTCGTGCCCCGTGGACCTTCGCCTTGCTTCTTGTTCCTGGACCCTTGCTTTGCCTTCGCCTTGCTTCGTGCCCCGTGGACCTTCGCCTTGCTTCTTGTTCCTGGATCCTTCGCCTTGCTCCTTGCTCCTTGGACCCTTGCTTTGCCTTTGCCTTGCTTCTTGTTCCTGGACCCTTGCTTTGCCTTCGCCTTGCTTTGTGCCCCGTGGACCTTCGCCTTGCTTCTTGTTCCTGGACCCTTGCTTTGCCTTCACCTTGCTTCGTGCCCCGTGGACCTTCGCCTTGCTTCTTGTTCCTGGACCCTTGCTTTGCCTTCGCCTTGCTTCGTGCCCCGTGGACCTTCGCCTTGCTTCTTGTTCCTGGATCCTTCGCCTTGCTCCTTGCTCCTTGGACCCTTGCTTTGCCTTCGCCTTGCTTCGTGCCCCGTGGACCTTCGCCTTGCTTCTTGTTCCTGGATCCTTCGCCTTGCTCCTTGCTCCTTGGACCCTTGCTTTGCCTTTGCCTTGCTTCGTGCCCCGTGGACCGTCGCCTTGCTTCTTGTTCCTGGACCCTTGCTTTTCCTTCACCTTGCTTCGTGCCCCGTGGACCTTCGCCTTGCTTCTTGTTCCTGGACCCTTGCTTTGCCTTTGCCTTGCTTCGTGCCCCGTGGACCTTCGCCTTGCTTCTTGTTCCTGGACCCTTGCTTTTCCTTCACCTTGCTTCGTGCCCCGTGGACCTTCGCCTTGCTTCTTGTTCCTGGACCCTTGCTTTGCCTTCGCCTTGCTTTGTGCCCCGTGGACCTTCGCCTTGCTTCTTGTTCCTGGACCCTTGCTTTGCCTTCGCCTTGCTTCGTGCCCCGTGGACCTTCGCCTTGCTTCTTGTTCCTGGATCCTTCGCCTTTCTCCTTGGACCCTTGCTTTGCCTTTGCCTTGCTTCGTGCCCCGTGGACCGTCGCCTTGCTTCTTGTTCCTGGACCCTTGCTTTTCCTTCACCTTGCTTCGTGCCCCGTGGACCTTCGCCTTGCTTCTTGTTCCTGGACCCTTGCTTTGCCTTTGCCTTGCTTCGTGCCCCGTGGACCTTCGCCTTGCTTCTTGTTCCTTGGACCCTTGCTTTGCCTTCACCTTGCTTCGTGCCCCGTCGACCTTCGCCTTGCTTCTTGTTCCTGGACCCTTGCTTTGCCTTCGCCTTGCTTCGTGCCCCGTGGACCTTCGCCTTGCTTCTTGTTCCTGGATCCTTCGCCTTGCTCCTTGCTCCTTGGACCCTTGCTTTGCCTTTGCCTTGCTTCGTGCCCCGTGGACTGTCGCCTTGCTTCTTGTTCCTGGACCCTTGCTTTTCCTTCACCTTGCTTCGTGCCCCGTGGACCTTCGCCTTGCTTCTTGTTCCTGGACCCTTGCTTTGCCTTCACCTTGCTTCGTGCCCCGTGGACCTTCGCCTTGCTTCTTGTTCCTGGATCCTTCGCCTTGCTCCTTGGACCCTTGCTTTGCCTTCACCTTGCTTCCTGCCCCGTGGACCTTCGCCTTGCTTCTTGTTCCTGGATCCTTCGCCTTGCTCCTTGCTCCTTGGACCCTTGCTTTGCCTTCGCCTTGCTTCGTGCCCCGTGGACCTTCGCCTTGCTTCTTGTTCCTGGATCCTTCGCCTTGCTCCTTGGACCCTTGCTTTGCCTTTGCCTTACTTCGTGCCCTGTGGACCTTCGCCTTGCTTCTTGTTCCTGGACCCTTGCTTTGCCTTCGCCTTGCTTCGTGCCCCGTGGACCTTCACCTTGCTTCGTGCCCCGTGGACCTTCGCCTTGCTTCTTGTTCCTGGATCCTTCGCCTTGCTCCTTGCTCCTTGGACCCTTGCTTTGCCTTCACCTTGCTTCGTGCCCCGTGGACCTTCGCCTTGCTTCGTGCCCCGTGGACCTTCGCCTTGCTTCTTGTTCCTGGATCCTTCGCCTTGCTCCTTGCTCCTTGGACCCTTGCTTTGCTTTCGCCTTGCTTTGTGCCCCGTGGACCTTCGCCTTGCTTCTTGTTCCTGGACCCTTGCTTTGCCTTCGCCTTGCTTCGTTCCCCGTGGACCTTCGCCTTGCTTCTTGTTCCTGGATCCTTCGCCTTGCTCCTTGCTCCTTGGACCCTTGCTTTGCCTTCGCCTTGCTTTGTGCCCCGTGGACCTTCGCCTTGCTTCTTGTTCCTGGATCCTTCGCCTTGCTCCTTGGACCCTTGCTTTGCCTTTGCCTTACTTCGTGCCCTGTGGACCTTCGCCTTGCTTCTTGTTCCTGGACCCTTGCTTTGCCTTCGCCTTGCTTCGTGCCCCGTGGACCTTCGCCTTGCTTCTTGTTCCTGGACCCTTTCTTTGCCTTCACCTTGCTCCGTGCCCCGTGGACCTTCGCCTTGCTTCTTGTTCCTGGATCCTTCGCCTTGCTCCTTGCTCCTTGGACCCTTGCTTTGCCTTCGCCTTGCTTCGTGCCCCGTGGACCTTCGCCTTGCTTCTTGTTCCTGGATCCTTCGCCTTGCTCCTTGCTCCTTGGACCCTTGCTTTGCCTTTGCCTTGCTTCTTGTTCCTGGATCCTTCGCCTTGCTCCTTGCTCCTTGGACCCTTGCTTTGCCTTTGCCTTGCTTCGTGCCCCGTGGACCGTCGCCTTGCTTCTTGTTCCTGGACCCTTGCTTTTCCTTCACCTTGCTTCGTGCCCCGTGGACCTTCGCCTTGCTTCTTGTTCCTGGACCCTTGCTTTGCCTTTGCCTTGCTTCGTGCCCCGTGGACCTTCGCCTTGCTCCTTGCTCCTTGGACCCTTGCTTTGCCTTTGCCTTGCTTCGTGCCCCGTGGACCGTCGCCTTGCTTCTTGTTCCTGGACCCTTGCTTTTCCTTCACCTTGCTTCGTGCCCCGTGGACCTTCGCCTTGCTTCTTGTTCCTGGACCCTTGCTTTGCCTTTGCCTTGCTTCGTGCCCCGTGGACCTTCGCCTTGCTTCTTGTTCCTGGACCCTTGCTTTGCCTTCACCTTGCTTCGTGCCCCGTCGACCTTCGCCTTGCTTCTTGTTCCTGGACCATTGCTTTGCCTTCGCCTTGCTTCGTGCCCCGTGGACCTTCGCCTTGCTTCTTGTTCCTGGATCCTTCGCCTTGCTCCTTGCTCCTTGGACCCTTGCTTTGCCTTTGCCTTGCTTCGTGCCCTGTGGACCTTCGCCTTGCTTCTTGTTCCTGGACCCTTGCTTTGCCTTCGCCTTGCTTCGTGCCCCGTGGACCTTCGCCTTGCTTCTTGTTCCTGGATCCTTTGCCTTGCTCCTTGCTCCTTGGACCCTTGCTTTGCCTTCGCCTTGCTTTGTGCCCCGTGGACCTTCGCCTTGCTTCTTGTTCCTGGACCCTTGCTTTGCCTTCGCCTTGCTTCGTTCCCCGTGGACCTTCGCCTTGCTTCTTGTTCCTGGATCCTTCGCCTTGCTCCTTGCTCCTTGGACCCTTGCTTTGCCTTTGCCTTGCTTCGTGCCCCGTGGACCTTCGCCTTGCTTATTGTTCCTGGACCCTTTCTTTGCCTTCACCTTGCTTCGTGCCCCGTGGACCTTCGCCTTGCTTCTTGTTCCTGGATCCTTCGCCTTGCTCCTTGCTCCTTGGACCCTTGCTTTGCCTTCGCCTTGCTTCGTGCCCCGTGGACCTTCGCCTTGCTTCTTGTTCCTGGATCCTTCGCCTTGCTCCTTGCTCCTTGGACCCTTGCTTTGCCTTTGCCTTGCTTCGTGCCCCGTGGACCGTCGCCTTGCTTCTTGTTCCTGGACCCTTGCTTTTCCTTCACCTTGCTTCGTGCCCCGTGGACCTTCGCCTTGCTTCTTGTTCCTGGACCCTTGCTTTGCCTTTGCCTTGCTTCGTGCCCCGTGGACCTTCGCCTTGCTCCTTGCTCCTTGGACCCTTGCTTTGCCTTTGCCTTGCTTCGTGCCCCGTGGACCGTCGCCTTGCTTCTTGTTCCTGGACCCTTGCTTTTCCTTCACCTTGCTTCGTGCCCCGTGGACCTTCGCCTTGCTTCTTGTTCCTGGACCCTTGCTTTGCCTTTGCCTTGCTTCGTGCCCCGTGGACCTTCGCCTTGCTTCTTGTTCCTGGACCCTTGCTTTGCCTTCACCTTGCTTCGTGCCCCGTCGACCTTCGCCTTGCTTCTTGTTCCTGGACCCTTGCTTTGCCTTCGCCTTGCTTCGTGCCCCGTGGACCTTCGCCTTGCTTCTTGTTCCTGGATCCTTCGCCTTGCTCCTTGCTCCTTGGACCCTTGCTTTGCCTTTGCCTTGCTTCGTGCCCTGTGGACCTTCGCCTTGCTTCTTGTTCCTGGACCCTTGCTTTGCCTTCGCCTTGCTTCGTGCCCCGTGGACCTTCGCCTTGCTTCTTGTTCCTGGATCCTTCGCCTTGCTCCTTGCTCCTTGGACCCTTGCTTTGCCTTCACCTTACTTCGTGCCCCGTGGACCTTCGCCTTGCTTCGTGCCCCGTGGACCTTCGCCTTGCTTCTTGTTCCTGGACCCTTGCTTTGCCTTCGCCTTGCTTCGTGCCCCGTGGACCTTCGCCTTGCTTCTTGTTCCTGGACCCTTGCTTTGCCTTCACCTTGCTTCGTGCCCCGTGGACCTTCGCCTTGCTTCTTGTTCCTGGATCCTTCGCCTTGCTCCTTGCTCCTTGGACCCTTGCTTTGCCTTTGCCTTGCTTCGTGCCCTGTGGACCTTCGCCTTGCTTCTTGTTCCTGGACCCTTGCTTTGCCTTCGCCTTGCTTCGTGCCCCGTGGACCTTCGCCTTGCTTCTTGTTCCTGGATCCTTCGCCTTGCTCCTTGCTCCTTGGACCCTTGCTTTGCCTTCACCTTACTTCGTGCCCCGTGGACCTTCGCCTTGCTTCGTGCCCCGTGGACCTTCGCCTTGCTTCTTGTTCCTGGACCCTTGCTTTGCCTTCGCCTTGCTTCGTGCCCCGTGGACCTTCGCCTTGCTTCTTGTTCCTGGACCCTTGCTTTGCCTTCGCCTTGCTTCGTGCCCCGTGGACCTTCGCCTTGCTTCTTGTTCCTGGATCCTTCGCCTTGCTCCTTGCTCCTTGGACCCTTGCTTTGCCTTCGCCTTGCTTTGTGCCCCGTGGACCTTCGCCTTGCTTCTTGTTCCTGGACCCTTGCTTTGCCTTCGCCTTGCTTCGTTCCCCGTGGACCTTCGCCTTGCTTCTTGTTCCTGGATCCTTCGCCTTGCTCCTTGCTCCTTGGACCCTTGCTTTGCCTTTGCCTTGCTTCGTGCCCCGTGGACCTTCGCCTTGCTTCTTGTTCCTGGACCCTTTCTTTGCCTTCACCTTGCTTCGTGCCCCGTGGACCTTCGCCTTGCTTCTTGTTCCTGGATCCTTCGCCTTGCTCCTTGCTCCTTGGACCCTTGCTTTGCCTTTGCCTTGCTTCGTGCCCCGGGGACCTTCGCCTTGCTTCTTGTTCCTGGACCCTTTCTTTGCCTTCGCCTTGCTTCGTGCCCCGTCGACCTTCGCCTTGCTTCTTGTTCCTGGACCCTTGCTTTGCCTTCGCCTTGCTTCGTGCCCCGTGGACCTTCGCCTTGCTTCTTGTTCCTGGACCCTTGCTTTGCCTTCACCTTGCTTCGTACCCCGTGGACCTTCGCCTTGCTTCTTGTTCCTGGACCCTTGCTTTGCCTTCGCCTTGCTTCGTGCCCCGTGGACCTTCGCCTTGCTTCGTGCCCCGTGGACCTTCGCCTTGCTTCTTGTTCCTGGACCCTTGCTTTGCCTTCGCCTTGCTTCGTGCCCCGTGGACCTTCGCCTTGCTTCTTGTTCCTGGACCCTTGCTTTGCCTTCGCCTTGCTTCGTGCCCCGTGGACCTTCGCCTTGCTTCTTGTTCCTGGATCCTTCGCCTTGCTCTTTGCTCCTTGGACCCTTGCTTTGCCTTTGCCTTGCTTCGTGCCCCGGGGACCTTCGCCTTGCTCCTTGCTCCTTGGACCCTTGCTTTGCCTCTGCCTTGCTTCGTGCCCCGTGGACCTTCGCCTTGCTTCTTGTTCCTGGACCCTTGCTTTGCCTTCACCTTGCTTCGTGCCCCGTGGACCTTCGCCTTGCTTCTTGTTCCTGGACCCTTGCTTTGCCTTCGCCTTGCTTCGTGCCCCGTGGACCTTCGCCTTGCTTCTTGTTCCTGGATCCTTCGCCTTGCTCCTTGCTCCTTGGACCCTTGCTTTGCCTTTGCCTTGCTTCGTGCCCCGTGGACCTTCACCTTGCTTCTTGTTCCTGGACCCTTGCTTTGCCTTCGCCTTGCTTTGTGCCCCGTGGACCTTCGCCTTGCTTCTTGTTCCTGGATCCTTCGCCTTGCTCCTTGCTCCTTGGACCCTTGCTTTGCCTTTGCCTTGCTTCGTGCCCCGGGGACCTTCGCCTTGCTCCTTGCTCCTTGGACCCTTGCTTTGCCTCTGCCTTGCTTCGTGCCCCGTGGACCTTCACCTTGCTTCTTGTTCCTGGACCCTTGCTTTGCCTTCGCCTTGCTTCGTGCCCCGAGGAAGTTCGCCTTGCTTCTTGTTCCTGGACCCTTCCTTTGCCTTCGCCTTGCTTCGTGCCCCGTGGACCTTCGCCTTGCTTCTTGTTCCTGGACCCTTGCTTTGCCTTCGCCTTGCTTCGTGCCCCGTGGACCTTCGCCTTGCTTCTTGTTCCTGGATCCTTCGCCTTGCTCCTTGGACCCTTGCTTTGTCTTTGCCTTGCTTCGTGCCCCGTGGACCTTCACCTTGCTTCTTGTTCCTGGACCCTTGCTTTGCCTTCGCCTTGCTTCATGCCCCGTGGACCTTCGCCTTGCTTCTTGTTCCTGGACCCTTGCTTTGCCTTCGCCTTGCTTCGTGCCCCGTGGACCTTCGCCTTGCTTCTTGTTCCTGGATCCTTCGCCTTGCTCCTTGGACCCTTGCTTTGCCTTCACCTTGCTTCGTGCCCCGTGGACCTTCGCCTTGCTTCTTGTTCCTGGATCCTTCGCCTTGCTCCTTGCTCCTTGGACCCTTGCTTTGCCTTTGCCTTGCTTCGTGCCCCGTGGACCTTCGCCTTGCTTCTTGTTCCTGGACCCTTGCTTTGCCTTCGCCTTGCTTCGTGCCCCGTGGACCTTCGCCTTGCTTATTGTTCCTGGACCCTTGCTTTGCCTTCGCCTTGCTTCGTGCCCCGTGGACCTTCGCCTTGCTTCTTGTTCCTGGACCCTTGCTTTGCCTTCGCCTTGCTTCGTGCCCCGTGGACCTTCGCCTTGCTTCTTGTTCCTGGACCCTTGCTTTGCCTTCGCCTTGCTTCGTGCCCCGTGGACCTTCGCCTTGCTTCTTGTTCCTGGACCCTTGTTTTGCCTTCGCCTTGCTTCGTGTCCCGTGGACCTTCGCCTTGCTTCTTGTTCCTGGACCCTTGCTTTGCCTTCGCCTTGCTTCGTGCCCCGTGGACCTTCGCCTTGCTTCTTGTTCCTGGACCCTTGCTTTGCCTTTGCCTTGCTTCGTGCCCCGTGGACCTTCGCCTTGCTTCTTGTTCCTGGACCCTTGCTTTGCCTTCGCCTTGCTTCGTGCCCCGTGTACCTTCGCCTTGCTTCTTGTTCCTGGATCCTTCGCCTTGCTCCTTGCTCCTTGGACCCTTGCTTTGCCTTCGCCTTGCTTCGTGCCCCGTGGACCTTCGCCTTGCTCCTTGCTCCTTGGACAATTGCTTTGCCTTCGCCTTGCTTCGTGCCCCGTGGACCTTCGCCTTGCTTCTTGTTCCTGGACCCTTGCTTTGCCTTTGCCTTGCTTCGTGCCCCGTGGACCTTCGCCTTGCTTCTTGTTCCTGGACCCTTGCTTTGCCTTCGCCTTGCTTCGTGCCCCGTGGACCTTCGCCTTGCTTCTTGTTCCTGGATCCTTCGCCTTGCTCCTTGCTCCTTGGACCCTTGCTTTGCCTTCGCCTTGCTTTGTGCCCCGTGGACCTTCGCCTTGCTTCTTGTTCCTGGACCCTTGCTTTGCCTTCGCCTTGCTTCGTGCCCCGTGGACCTTCGCCTTGCTTCTTGTTCCTGGATCCTTTGCCTTGCTTCTTGTTCCTGGACCCTTGCTTTGCCTTTGCCTTGCTTCGTGCCCCGTGGACCTTCGCCTTGCTTCTTGTTCCTGGACCCTTTCTTTGCCTTCACCTTGCTTCGTGCCCCGTGGACCTTCGCCTTGCTTCTTGTTCCTGGACCCTTGCTTTGCCTTCGCCTTGCTTCATGCCCCGTGGACCTTCGCCTTGCTTCTTGTTCCTGGATCCTTCGCCTTGCTCCTTGCTCCTTGGACCCTTGCTTTGCCTTTGCCTTGCTTCGTGCCCCGTGGACCTTCGCCTTGCTTCTTGTTCCTGGACCCTTGCTTTGCCGTCGCCTTGTTTCGTGCCCCGTGGACCTTCGCCTTTCTTCTTGTTCCTGGACCCTTGCTTTGCCTTCGCCGTGCTTCGTGCCCCGTGGACCTTCGCCTTGCTTCTTGTTCCTGGATCCTTCGCCTTCCTCCTTGCTCCTTGGACCCTTGCTTTGCCTTTGCCTTGCTTCGTGCCCCGTGGACCTTCGCCTTGCTTCTTGTTCCTGGACCCTTGCTTTGCCTTCGCCTTGCTTTGTGCCCCGTGGACCTTCGCCTTGCTTCTTGTTCCTGGACCCTTGCTTTGCCTTCGCCTTGCTTCGTGCCCCGTGGACCTTCGCCTTGCTTCTTGTTCCTGGATCCTTCGCCTTGCTCCTTGCTCCTTGGACCCTTGCTTTGCCTTCGCCTTGCTTCGTGCCCTGTGGACCTTCGCCTTGCTTCTTGTTCCTGGACCCTTGCTTTGCCTTCACCTTGCTTCGTGCCCCGTGGACCTTCGCCTTGCTTCTTGTTCCTGGACCCTTGCTTTGCCTTCACCTTGCTTCGTGCTCCGTGGACCTTCGCCTTGCTTCGTGCCCCGTGGACCTTCGCCTTGCTTCTTGTTCCTGGACCCTTGCTTTGCCTTCGCCTTGCTTCGTTCCCCGTGGACCTTCGCCTTGCTTCTTGTTCCTGGACCCTTGCTTTGCCTTCGCCTTGCTTCGTGCCCCGTGGACCTTCGCCTTGCTTCTTGTTCCTGGATCCTTCGCCTTGCTCCTTGCTCCTTGGACCCTTGCTTTGCCTTTGCCTTGCTTCGTGCCCCGTGGACCTTCGCCTTGCTCCTTGCTCCTTGGACCCTTGCTTTGCCTCTGCCTTGCTTCGTGCCCCGTGGACCTTCGCCTTGCTTCTTGTTCCTGGACCCTTGCTTTGCCTTCACCTTGCTTCGTGCCCCGTGGACCTTCGCCTTGCTTCTTGTTCCTGGACCCTTGCTTTGCCTTCGCCTTGCTTCGTGCCCCGTGGACCTTCGCCTTGCTTCTTGTTCCTGGATCCTTCGCCTTGCTCCTTGCTCCTTGGACCCTTGCTTTGCCTTTGCCTTGCTTCGTGCCCCGTGGACCTTCGCCTTGCTTCTTGTTCCTGGACCCTTGGTTTGCCTTCGCCTTGCTTCGTGCCCCGTGGACCTTCGCCTTGCTTATTGTTCCTGGACCCTTGCTTTGCCTTCGCCTTGCTTCGTGCCCCGTGGACCTTCGCCTTGCTTCTTGTTCCTGGACCCTTGCTTTGCCTTCGCCTTGCTTCGTGCCCCGTGGACCTTCGCCTTGCTTCTTGTTCCTGGACCCTTGCTTTGCCTTCGCCTTGCTTCGTGCCCCGTGGACCTTCGCCTTGCTTCTTGTTCCTGGACCCTTGCTTTGCCTTCGCCTTGCTTCGTGCCCCGTGGACCTTCGCCTTGCTTCTTGTTCCTGGACCCTTGTTTTGCCTTCGCCTTGCTTCGTGCCCCGTGGACCTTCGCCTTGCTTCTTGTTCCTGGACCCTTGCTTTGCCTTCGCCTTGCTTCGTGCCCCGTGGACCTTCGCCTTGCTTCTTGTTCCTGGACCCTTGCTTTGCCTTCGCCTTGCTTCGTGCCCCGTGGACCTTCGCCTTGCTTCTTGTTCCTGGACCCTTGCTTTGCCTTCGCCTTGCTTCGTGCCCCGTGGACCTTCGCCTTGCTTCTTGTTCCTGGATCCTTCGCCTTGCTCCTTGCTCCTTGGACCCTTGCTTTGCCTTTGCCTTGCTTCGTGCCCCGTGGACCTTCACCTTGCTTCTTGTTCCTGGACCCTTGCTTTGCCTTCGCCTTGCTTCGTGCCCCGTGGACCTTCGCCTTGCTTCTTGTTCCTGGACCCTTGCTTTGCCTTCGCCTTGCTTCGTGCCCCGTGGACCTTCGCCTCCGCCTTGCTCCTCGACCCTGCTTCTTCACCACCATCTTGCCTCTGGTCCTGACGCCCGCCGACCGGACCGTGACATCCAGGAAGTCTCATTGCCTAAAATGCCCAGCTCTTGAAGTTCATTTGGGGGTTGGGGGAATGCTTTGATGGTGTTTCCTGCTTGGCAGGGGGTTGGACTGGATGGCCCTTGTGGTCTCTTCCAACTCTAGGATTCTATGATTTCACTGAGATTATACTGTATTTCATTTACAAACCTTATCTCTGGAAATGTAATGCTGTACTACTTAATGTTTGCTTCTTGAGTCTATTGAAACCAAGAGCCAGAAGTCTGCCCCCCCCCCCGCATATGCTCCTGGGCTGGACCCAGGGGATGTGAGGGGGGGAGCTGCAGAGGGTTGTGTTGGATTTTGTTTTGAATAGTCATTACTTTAGTGCCGGTCTAATGTAAACACTGTCTGTTTAAGAGAAACAGGTGCAAGCGTTTCTCTTAATTGCTCACAGGTGTGGGCTATGTTTTTTGTATATAAGGCTCTGCTAGAAAGCCTTCTGCATCTCTTGCTAGATCTTGCAGTTTGATACATCTCGTTATGGATCACTCTCTGTTTGTTCTTAGTTTAAGAGATCCCTTTTAGATAAACCTTAGTATAATTACTTTGTTTGCTGATAGTTCTCGGGTAGTTTAATGAGGGTTTTTGTGGGAGGTTTTGGATGTGGGAGAAAGTATGTATATTTAGTTTAAAGCCTTTAGAGTCAGTTTGTTTTTTGCGTTGAAGAAACCCAACAGTTAGTTTTTCCTCTGTATGCTAGTAAGGGGTTTCACACAAGGCAGATTATACCTACACTCTTGGTGGTGTTTTGCTTAGCTAACTGCGCATACTCTGCGTGAAGAATACTTTAAGGGGCCACTGGTAACTGGGTGATTTGTGTTTAGTACCCAGTCATTCCCAATATTATTTTTACTTTATATATTACATTCCAAGAGGTTGGGGGGTGTTTGTGTGTGTGTTTTTGAAGCTGCCCCCCCCAAACTTGAGCCCCAAGGAATCAATTCAGTGGTCAGCCTTTGGACACCCCCTCCTCTCAGACTGGCCTACCTTGCAGGGTTGTTGAGAGGAGGAATTGGGGGTGAGGAGGCAATGTCGCCCGCCTTGAGCTCCTTGCAGGAGAGCAAGGTTAGAGACATGATAAGTTAATCTTCTTCTTCTTTGGCGATCACTCGTAGCCGAGTGTCTTCCATAAACACAATTTTAACAATGGGTCCGTATGTGACTGTGGAGGCCAATTCTGGATCCACATGCCCTTCCACAGTGGGGACATTGGTTTCCAGGCAGGAGTTCATCACAGTGTGGATTTGCCAGTAAATAATATGTGAATGCTTCTTCCATGATCTC